>NC_081414.1:155578851-155878851 GCF_030272615.1 Cryptomeria japonica
GAGACAGAGAGACAGAGAGAGATAGAGAGTAGAGATAGGGAGATATAGGAGGGGAGGGAGGAAGAATAGAGATAGGGATATAGAGAGAGTGAGAAAAAGAGAAAGGGAGTGGAGGGAGAGACTTGAGAAGGAAAGAGGGAAAGAGAAAGGGAGAGAGAGAAAGAGAGGGAAAGAGAGATATTGAAGAAGAAAGGGAGGGAGGGAAGAGAGAATGAAGAATAGAGATAGAGAGGGATATATAGGAAGGAGGAGAGGGAGGAATGGAGTGGGAGGGAGGGACTTGAGAAGGAAAGAGGGAAAGAGAAAAGGAGAGAGGGAAAGAGGGAGAGAGAGGGAGAGAGAAAGAGAAAGGGATGGAGAGGGAGAGAGGGAAACAATAGGATAGAGACACCTAAGAGAGGCCGGAGAGGAGATAGACAGAGTGAGTGGGGGGAGATATAAAGAGAGACCCAAGAGGTGGATGGGGGATTATGAGAGAGAGAGAGAGAGAGGTGGAGAGAATGGATATAATGGGACAAAGACACCTGAGAGAAGAGAGAGAGAGAGAGAGAGACTTGAGAGGAAAGAGAGAGGGTGAGAGGGAGAGAGGGATGAGAGGGAGAGAGGGAAAAAGAGGGAGAGGAAAAATGATGGAGGAAGGGAGGGGTTGATGGAAAAGAGAGGATTATATTAAGGAGATATGGAGGAAGGGATGAAAAAAAAGGGAGAGATCAAAGGGAGAGAGAGATAAAGTGAAAGAGGGAGGGAGGGGTTGTGGAAAATAGAGAACCCAAGTGAGAGAGATGGAGGGAGGGGGGTAGGGGTTGATGAAAAGAGGGAGAGATCTAATAGAGAGAGGGGGGGAGGGAAAGAGAGTGCACAGGAGAGGGAAGAGATAGGATGGGGGCGGGATAAAGAGAGAGGGGGGAGGGAGAGAGAGAGAGAAAGAGAGGGTGATAAAGAGAGGGAGAGGGAGAAAGAGAGGGGGGAGGGAAACAATAGGAGGGAGAGGGGGAGAGGGAAGAGATACGGATGGGAGAGGGAGAGAGAGAGGGGAGAGAAAATAATGGAGAGAAGAGGGGAATAGGGAAGAGATAGGATGGGGAAGGGAGAGAGAGGGGAATAGGGGAACGAGATAGGATGAGGTGAGGGAGATAGAGAAAGAGAGGATGAAGAGACAGGAGAGCGACTAGAAGGGATAGTGGGAAGAGAGAGAGATGGAGAAAGAGAAATAGAGGAGAAAAAAAGACATAGGATGGGGGGAGGGAGAGATAGCAAGAAGAGGGTGAGAGAGAGGGAGAGGGAAGAGATAGGATGTGGGAGGGAGAAAGAGAGAGGGAGGAGGGAAACAATGGAGGAAGAGAGGAGAGAGGGAAGAGGGAAGAGATAGGATTGGAGGGAGAGAGAGTGAGATAGGATGGGGGAGGAAGAAAGAGAGAGGGAGGAGGGAAACAATGGGAGGGAGAGAGGGAGAGGGAAGAGATAGGATGGGGGAAGGAGAGAGAGAAAGAGAGGGTGAGAGAGAGAGAGAGAGGTAAGAGATAGGATGGAGGAGGGAGAAATGGAGAGGGGGGAGGGAAAACCAATGGGAGGGAGAGAGGGAGAGGGAAGATATAGGATGGGGGAGGGAGAGAGTGAGAGAGTGAGAGCGAGAGAGAGGGAGAGGGAAGAGATAGGATGGGGGAAGGAGAGAGAGGAGAGAGAGAGAGAGAGAGAGGGATGGGGAGGGGAAGAATGGGATAGAGACACTTAAGAGATGAGGAGAGAGAGAGAGAGATAGCTAAGGAGTGGGGAGATATAAAGAGACCTAAGAGGTGGATGGAGGGACTGTGTGAGAGAGATACCTAAGAGGTGGAGGGAGGGATGGTGAGAGAGAGAGAGAGAAAGAGAGAGTGAGAGATAAGGAAAGCCTAAGTGAGAGGAAAGGATGGACAGGATATTACAGAGACTAGAGAGAGAGAGCGGTGAAGAGAGGGAGAGGAGAAAGTGATATAATGAGAAAGGGAGAGAGGGAGGGGGAGGAGAGAGGGAGAGAATGTGTGAGAGATACACTTGAGAGAGGAGGAGAGTGAGATAGAGGGATAGAGGCTGAGAGGGAGAGACTTAAGAGATAAAGAATGGGAGAGAGAGGGGGGGGGAGACAATGGGAGAGAGATACACTAAAGAGAGGAGAGTGAGATAGAGAGATAGATGTAGAGAGGGAGAGAGACTTAAGAGAGAAATAATGGGAGAGAAAGAGAGGGAAAGAGAGTTAGAGAGAGAGAGGGAGAGAGGGAATGAGACAAAGAGAGGGAAAAAGAGTTAGAGGGAAAGAGAGAGATGCTTGAGAGAGGAGGAGAGATATATAGATACATAAAGGTTGAGAGCAAGAGACTTGATAGAGAGGAGAGAGACTTGAGAGAAAGAGAAAGGTAGCAAGAGGGAGAGTAAGAGAAAGAGAGATAGAGGGAAAGAAAGACTTGAGAGAAGAATAGAAAGGGAGGCGAAGGGAGAGGAAGAGAAAGGAAGAGGGAGGAAGAGGGAGAGAATGGGGAGAGAGTGAGAGATAGAGATACTTGAGAGGGAGAGAAAGAGAAAGCCTAAGTGAAAGAGGGAAAGAGAGGGATAGATGAAAGAGAGAGAGAGAGAGGGTGAGGGAGATGGGAAAGAGAGGGAGAGATACCTGAGAGAGGGAAGGAAATAGAGAGGGAGAGACCTAAGAGAGAGAGAGAGAGGAAGGGGTTAAGGAAGAGAGAGAGGGGGGATGCAGGGAAGAGACTAGAGATAATGTTGATACGAGCATGTTGATTACTGAAATTTGACTGTCTGAAATTTAGACGAAAGAGAGAGAGAGGGTGAGGGAGATGGGAAAGAGAGGGAGAGAGACCCAAGAGAGGGAATAAAGTAGAGAGGGAGAGACCTAAGAGAGAGAGAGAGAGAGGTAGGGGATAAGGAAGAGAGAGGGGGAATGTAGGGAAGAGACCAGAGAGATAATGCTAATACGAGCATGCTAATTACTGAAATTTGACTAAGTCTGAAATTTATATGAATACTCAAAAAAATAGAATCTACATTATAACTCATAGAGATCTCGAACCACTCTAAAACATCCTGACAATATATACATAAAATATAACTTAAGTTATATTTTATGTATATATTCCAAGAGAGAGAACACTTTGTGCTTCCTAGCATGAAAAATTGCTATGAAATTCATTTGGCGTGCGCCAAATGCATTTTTGAAATTTTTTTCATTTGGCGCGTGCCAAATGTGGTGCCTTGGTAAACATCAAGCCAAAGGCTTGGACACCCTTCTTAGGCCTGAGATGTGTTTTCCAGCAAGTATTGAAATTTTTCTTACTTTTTGTTCGCGCTCTCTGTCAAGTTTGCATGCATTTCAATGAAATAAACAAAAAATACCACAGAGTCGTCAAGCTCTCTCTTAGATATCCAACCATATAATTCTTTTTAAATTTTGATAATGTTAAGGTCTTCATCCATAATTTCTTTTATTAGTGTGTCTGCTTTTGTCAAAAACCAACATGTTGTATTTCGGTCATAGATTTTTACTCATTTATCCAATTTTGAAAAAAAATACATTTTCAAAAACAAGACTCCATTCTACACAATTTTTTTTAAAAAAAATCTTTTTGATTAGTTTTCACAAATTTTTAGGGGGAGCACGCTCAAATTTCATTAAAAAATTAGTGTCCACTTTGAAAATTGGTAAAAAATCATATATTCATTAAAAAATTAGTCAAAAAATCTGGCATAAACTACATGGTGTTAGCTAATTTCTCACCATAGTGATTTTTAAAATTCCAAAAAAAAGTTGACATTTTAGGGGGAGCACACCAAGTGCTATGTTATTTTTTTCAATAAAAAACAGCACCACTTTGTGTGCTCCCCCTTTTTGAAACCCTTAATCTCCACCATTTTTTTAAAAAAATTAGTAGTT
This sequence comes from Cryptomeria japonica, assembly GCF_030272615.1. Classification (NCBI taxonomy): domain Eukaryota; kingdom Viridiplantae; phylum Streptophyta; class Pinopsida; order Cupressales; family Cupressaceae; genus Cryptomeria; species Cryptomeria japonica. The sequence continues at coordinate 155,582,768 of NC_081414.1, forward strand.
TAGAAAGTAGAAGCACTACAACTCTTGTTCTTACTGTATCTTCATATTTTGAGTGTAACTATCTTCATTTTCTTTTTGAAGTTCAGACTTTGCTGATTTCAAAAAAAAAGTGGCATCTTAAGACCCCTTTTTGGTCCCCCCATCTTTGTGCACTTACCCATGTATCTAAGACGACAACATGAACCTGGAATTAAGAATTGTCAAATACTCACAATGCCACTTGATTTTATTGATTGTTCCCTTTTAAATATTATGACACTCTTCCACTATCATTTGAATGTAACAGTTTCTTATAGTTGGAGACAAGTGGCGAGGGCTCTATTTTATTTGGAGTAGTTAAATAGCACCTCCATAGAAACCAAAAGATGGCATATTTCATGCATTTACTCGTCATTTGCATGTCAAATTGCTTCAAAATTGAATTTTTGTTTATGGATTGTAGATGCCTCTTGGCATAATTATATATGTTCTTAATTCTATATATTTTGCATTTATATATAATAATAAAATATGTATAGTTGAAAATGAGTATTGATGATAATATATCAAGTTTCTAGATATATATATATATATATATATATATATATATAGAGAGAGAGAGAGAGAGAGAGAGACAAACACACACACACACATACATGTATATATGTATATGTATGTGTGTGTTTGTATACATATATACATGTATATGTATATGTATGTGTGTGTGTGTATATATATGTATGTATGTATGTGTGTATATGTATGTATGTATGTGTGTATATGTATGTATGTATGTATGTATGTATGTATGTATGTGTGTGTGTGTATATATGTATGTATTTGTGTATATATGTGTATACACACACACACACATATATATATATATTAATTCGATAAAATGTATATACATAAGTAGTGTTCGACCTCAGACTAGAGATATTATATTGATGTTGAATAAATTGGCATGTGGCTATTATAATTATAAATGGAATAAGGTAGATAGGACTACTTAGATGTATTAAAGAATGAAAACTAATGATGAAGATTATGAATGTGTTGATGTTCTATCTTAGAAATTGTGAATTCTTTGTAGAGTAAATATCTATGATTTTGTTTTGAATCTCTACCTAGTCAAAGAAAAGTATCTCAATTCAAGGGTAGATCTACAACTCTGATCTAGTCTTTTCCCTACAAACTTGTTCTAACTAAATATTGAAATTCCATTTCTTTGCTCAGCCTATTCTATATTTTCTGTCAACGTGTGGAAAATACAATATTGATAAATAGATTTGTTAGGTTGTATCCATCCCTTGATAGAAACAAGCACAAAAGCAAAAAACAAATGATTAGAATACCTATCTATTACTCAGTTTTAGTGTACCAAATCTTAGTGTTTTTGTATTGAATGATCTTTCAATGCTCTAGGATGAGAGAAGAGATGTATGAATGAGAGATGAATAAATTAAATGAAATTGAAAATATCTTTTTTTTTCTAATAAATGTTATTAAAACCAGTTACAAAATCAACTCACTGGTTGTATTACATCAGTCTAGGAACCAGAGTATATCTGTACATACAAAAAGGATCAATATGTATCATAAATTGTATGTTGTTGGGAAAATATCAACACAGTATTACAGTCATATTTACAAAAGAGAGACTACATATATCATAATCTACCTATTTTTGACCAAGCATTAACATATTAGCAAAAAAGAAAAGATAGTATTCTCATTCATCAACAGATGTCCCAATCAGGCTGGTTGGAGTCTCCTATGTCTTCCATCTAAGATGTCCATCCCTGTGCCCCTTCATTCCATTTAAAGACCTTGCCCCATAGAACCGGATCCACATACGGATGAACAACAACTTCAACAACTGGAATATTCTGGTTCAGCGCTTGGTGTCCGTGAATTTCGTTTATTTCTCTCATAAAATCTTCTAGACCATGCTCAAAGGGTGTCTTCTCCATAGAGAACCTGAACCCATGAGAAAACTTGAGGTAAACATCATGGCTTCCCCATCTCGGAGAAACCTCTTGAACTTGTCGCACGGGATCTTCATGGTGATAGTTATTTGTGTAATACCCTAAAAATAGTCATCCAAAACCATGGGCCCCTAATCTTGACTAATGTGCTTAAATTCAATAAAATTCATCAAGGTCCTGAATCAAATAATCAATTTAAATCAATCATGAGAGCTTGATTAATTAATTCCTAAGGTATAAAAATGCAACATGACAATTACAATTAATTAATTTTATATTTAATTAATTGATCAAAATCAAAATTCAAAATAGGAAATCTTTTTAAAATCAAATATCTCATTTATTTAATTAAATATCTTTTGCATATTTAATAAATAAATAAAAATTCTCATAAATCTTCAAAAAAAGGAAATAAATCAAGAAAGAGGAATTAATATGAAAAATAAATTGGAAATTATGAGCACAAAAATTCAAAAAAGGAAACAAAACGACTGAACTCAAGAAAAATGGAAAGAATCTGAGTTGCTAATTTGAACTCAATCTTATCTCTCCAAAATGGAATTAAATTGTCCAATCAAATCATTTCACCTGGATTGTGCTTCCTTCAAATCGATCTCGACCATTCATTAAAGATCAATCTTGACCTTTGGTCTCCCTCTTGATTTTCCTATAAATTCAAGCTCTCATTCTTCAATCAGCATCCGAGAATTTTACATCGTTATTATGCTAATATTGTGTTGCAGGTTATCGAGGAAATTTTGAAGAATCTTTACATAGTTAATTCATCAATCAACTTAGTTTTCATTTAGCTTTCATTTAATCTTAGAATCATTTAGATTTCTAGTTCATTAGCTTAGATTCATTTCTCTTATCTAGATTCAATTTCTTGCATATAATCTAGCTTAGCTTCATTTAGAGCTTTGATCATTTAGCTTGATAATCTCATTTCGCTTAATCATTTAATCTTGCATTCAATCTTGCATTTGCCTAGTTGCATGCATTTAAAAATCCTCCATTTGAGTGTAGTCTAGTCACTGGATAACTTAGCAATCTGAGAGCAATCCACACTCACACTTTCTAGGAGGCAATAAGCCGACTTGCAATGGATTTCATTTTGTTGTTTTTATTAACTAACCCATGCAAATAATGGTTTATTGAAGTGTTTGTGCCTTTGCAGGTTCCCCCAATTTTACACACACATTTCTGGCGCCCACCATGGGGCTTGAAACCATGAATATAAGATTTCTAATGTTGTTTGAACAGATTTGATGTTTGGTTTTTATAACTAATAAACATGTGTTAAATTTGCAAATAAAGATCTTTCTTTTTTATTGTTCTTTTGTGACAGTAAAAAATGGTCTCTGTTCAGAAGACAACATTTTATTGAATCGTTGGATCTAAACAAATTTTGGATATGTTGTTTCAAACCACGTTTTATGTATTTTCATCAAAGGGATTGTCCTAATATTGTATGGTTTGAAAGTTATGAATGACAGAGTGCAATACTAGCATTTTACTTGTTCTTCTGTGACAGTAAAAAATTGTCTCTAATCGAAGGGCATAACATTTTATTGAACTGTTGGATCTAAAAAAAAATTGGATATGTTGTTTCAAACCAAGCTTTCGGTATATTCATTGGAGAGATTTTCCTAATTTTGTCTAGTTGGAAAGTTATGAATGAAAGAGTGCAGTACTATCATTTTACTTGTTCTTCTATGATAGTCAAAAATGGTCTTTCTTTAGAGGGTATAACTTTTTATTGAACCATTGGATCTAAACAAATGTTGGATATCCTGTTTCAAACCAAGTTTTCTATATTTTTCGCCAAAGAGATTTTTTCGTATTTTGTCTGGTTTGAAAGTTAGGAATGATAGAGTATAGTACTATCATAACTAGGATAGTCATAAAAATAAAAATTCTTGTTAGATTAGTTTAATTTAGAGTTTGCATGATAGAATTTCCTTTGGTGACTTTTTTTTATGTTATTTTGGCAACTAATTTTGGGCTTTTAATGTTTGTAGGTTCGCCTGGCAAAGAATCCAACCATTAAACATACATTTTCCAAAGATTATAAACTCGAACTACTAATATCCTTGTTTTGCAGGTTGCCTTGGGAGATACAAACAAACATTCTTTCTTCTTAATATTTTTAGGAACACTTCAATTTCTATAAGGGAAAGAACTTTGTTTTACGTGTTTTTGGGAAAAATCTAGAGTAGGAGACTATGCTCTTGTCCATTCAGACAATCAGAAATCCAGACCTTGAGATTTTTTTCTATTAGAGTTTGAGATCTGTTGATACCTTTAGAGGGCTTGCCTCCCGAGAAGCCCCTAAGGCTCGATGAGAGGGAACGACCCAAGTGAGTCCGGCCAAAGCCAAGAATCCAACTCACTATAATAAAACGCTTCTAGGGTGAAATTCCCAAGAGACGAAATAATCGATGGCACTGCTTCATTTATGAGGAGTGTCTCATGTTGAGAATCTTATAGGGCCTCATGGTCTAAATCACGCTTGTGTTGTTGGCCATTTGGTGGAATTGATTGTGTTGCATTAATTTTATGTCATTGATGCCAACACTAGCTGTTTAGATGCTTTACCGGCACCCTTCTGGTCTCGGTAGGTTGAGTGGTTTTTGGTTAACTTGGATCTGGCATGATCCAATAGGATCCGGTATAGTCTAATGATCGAATCAGCTTGTTCATAATACTCATGCTCATATTTGGTCAGTTGGTTTTGGTATGGAGATCAAATGCTATCTTGCCTGCTTAGAAGATTGGTTTCTGGTTTCGGCGAGGGTTTCACCGATAGAGCTTTTGATGGATATATTTGATGAATTGCATAAGTGGTGTTGGTGTAGCTTCTGGTGAAGTTTCAGAATGTTTTTGGTGATCATGTTCGAGACTTAGGGGATGAAGATCATTGCTGTGGCATATGGACCTATACTGAGTCCCAATTGATCTAGGTTATGGATCGACTTTAATATAACGTGTGGATAGGACCTATTAATGTATTTCTGGGATGTCTTATGTGTTGATATTATTTGTTTTGTCTAAGGCTGACATGGTTTGTAATTATGTAATTGGTTTATTGTCTGGTGGCCGACCTGATTGTTTATGGTCGAGGGTTTGTATATATATATATGTAAGATCTCATTGTGGATCATCATGGTTATTGTTAGAGGTCATGGTTAAGGAATGTAATGTGCAAATAATGTAATATAATTCAAGCAGAGGAGTTGGCCGATCATTGGAGATCAAATTTGGGTTATGTAAGAGGATTTAGTCCTCCGATATTGAACTTAATCGGAACTATACTCGAGCATAGGAGATGCTATCTTTTGTAGTTCAACACTTCTCCAGATTGTAGTCTAAATTTCTATGTAGTCAGTGAGGCTCCTTTTGTGATGAATAGTGTGCTCTAAGTTGTTGGCCTTCCTACAAGTGTAGGCTCCCCTCAATTGTAATTCACATACTGTAGAAGTATTATCTGAGTGTGGGTAGGCTTCCCACCGTGATTTTTCTCTTTATCGGGTTTTCCACTTATAAATCTTGGTGTCATGTGGATGATATTCATTCTGTGATTATTGTTTATGCTTAATTGGTTTATCTATTATTCCATTATTAATGTTTTGGGTTTTGGTATTAAATTTTAAATTGCTAATGATTCTGGTAATCTGTGGCAACTGATTCACCCCCCCTGTCATTTGTCTTCCAGTTATTTGAATTGTTTAACAATTGGTATTAAAGATTTGGTCCTCTCTGCAGAAAGCTTAACCGCTTGAGGAAGATCCTATGGCAACTAAGAGTTCAAGTTCATCAAGTTCTTCTGGAGCTATCTTTTGAAGGGATATTCTAAGGCTTGATGGAACAAATTACACATTATGGAAGATTCAGATGGAGACTCACCTGAGATGTCTTGGAAAGGAGATTTGGGAGATCACACGGAATGGTGTCACACCCTATAATCCAAGATCTGGAAATCCTCCTTCAGCAAACCTGGACAAGGAGCTTGAGAATGATTGTAGAGCAAGAGAAGCCCTCTTATGTGCACTTTTTGATCAACAAATAATGAGATTAACCAACAAATCATCTGGAAAGGCTATATGGGATAAGTTGGAGAATCTTAATGAAGGTGACCCTATAGTGAAGATTGCTAAACTTGATGGTTACCAGGTGAGATATGAAAACCTGAAGATGGAAAAGATGTAAGGATTACTGCATTCACGGAAAAGGTAAAGGAGATTGTTATGAGAATTCAATGTTGTGGTGGAACTCCGAGCGAAGATGAAATTGTTTCTAAAGTTCTGAGAGCCCTACCACCATCTTACAAAATGAAGGCTATTGCTATTAATGAGTTGAGAACAATGGCTAATACATCTGTCAACATAGATACCTTGGTTGGGAAACTATCTACTTTTAAGCTTGAAGAATTTGGACCTTCTAGAGCTATGAAGTTTGAACCTACTTTTCATGCATCTACATCTACAACCGGTAAGCAAGATTGGAAAGCTTTGTATGAAAAATAATTAGAAGACATGAAGAGAGAATATGATGAGTTTGAGCAACTTGAAGCACTATTTTCTAGAAGAGTACCTAAAGGACTGATAGGAAGTAAGTATGAAGGAAAAGCACCTTTTAAATGTTTTGCATGTAATAAAATTGGTCATTTTGCATCTAGATGTCCTGAAAGAAATTCAAGATTTGAAGAAAGAGTTAGAAGATCATTTAAGCCTAACCCTGGATATTAGAAAAAGTATAAATACAAGAAAAATAGAGACAAATCATGCTACATAGCGGATGAGGAAGGCATTACTGATTCTGATGATGAACTGGTAGAAGACTCTACTAGTGGATTCGGCAATGGGAAGGAATGGGTATTCTTGGCTATCAAGGAAGATGATCTGGCACTGGAAGAGAATGTACCTAAAGAGAAGGCACTTGCTGCTAAAGTTGAAGACAAGGATGAATGGGTAATTGACAACAGTTGTTCAGATCATATGGCTAGAGATAAAGGGAAGTTTCTATCTTTGCAAGAATTTGATGGTAGTCTAGTTAGATTTGGAGATGACAAGGCATGTGTGATCAAAGGAAAGGGAACTATATCATTGGATGGTAAGAACAATACTAACAATGTTTATTGTTTTTAAGGTTTGATGCATAATCTATTGAGTGTAGGACAATTGGTAGATAAGGGATTTCAATTACAGTTCAAGGATGGGAAATGCAAAATCAATAACAGATCTGGCTTGGAGATTGCAACCGATACACAGACAAAAGGTAATATATTTGATTTGAATTATGGTGAGAAGACGTGTTTGATTACACATATTGATGAGAGTTGGCTATGTCATAAAAGGTTGTGTCATGTGAATTTTGATTGCATTGTGAACATCAGTCCAACTAAGGCAATTAGGGATATACCTAAGATTATGAAGCCCTATAATCCTGTATGTAAAGAATGTCAAATGGGTAAACAATTCAGAACCTCTTTTAGGAGTATACAAGATAAATCAAATGATGTTCTTGATCTTATTCATACTGATTTGTGTGGCCCTGCTAGAGTTAAAAGTTTTCATGGTGATAGATATTTCATGCTAATCATTGATGATTATTCTAGAATGATGTGGGTTACTTTTCAGAGAGAAAAATCTGAAGCATTTGAAAATTTTATTATCTTTAAGGCTAAAGTGAAAACTGAGATAGGATTGAAGATTGAATGTTTGAGATCAGATCATGGTGGCGAATTCACATCCGATGAGTTTAATAACTTTTGTGACAAGCATGGTATAAGAAGATAATTTTCTGCTCCCCGGACATTTCAACAAAATGGAATTGTGGAAAGGAAGAACAAAACTATCTTGGATGCTGCTAGAACAATGATGATGGAAGCGAGTCTACCTCATATCTACTGGAGAGAAGCAGTGAGCACAACAGTTTATACATTCAACAGAGTACATATCAAAGGAGAAACCGATAAGACACCTTATGAATTATGGTTTGGCAATACACCTAGAGGTAAGTATTTCAAAAAATTTGGTAGTAAATTTTATATCAGGAGAGATGATATTATTGGGAAATTTGATTCTAGATGTGATGAAGGCATATTTCTTGGTTATTTTAATGAAATCAAAGCATATAGATGTTATAACAAGAGATTGCAGAGAATTGTGGAGAGTGCTAATGCCAAAGTAGATGAGTTGAACAAAAGTCAAATCAGAGTTTATGAGAAGGAACCAGAAGTGGAAATGATTATATTTGAACCGGTAGCACCTTTACCAAACACAGAGTTGAACCAATTACTCCGGCAGTATCAGAGAATTCTATAGTAACTGAGGAACAGGGAAGAGGAACACAAAGTCAGAGGACTCATAGGTATGTGATATTGAATCATTCAGAAGATCAAATCATGGGGATAAGAGCAATGGAGTGATGACAAGAAGAAGACTGGCAACTAATGAGGTATGTTCAATTTCACAAGTTGAACCAATATCAATAATTGAGTCATGTAAAGATGAATATTGGTTGAAAGCTATGGAAGAAGAACTAGATCAAATTGAGAAAAATAACACATGGACCTTGGTTCCCTGGCCTAAAAAATAAAAATGTTATTGGAACTAAATGGGTTTTTAGGAATAAATTGAATGAGGATGGTCAAGTTATAAGGAATAAGGCTAGATTGGTTTGTAAAGGATATTCTCAGAAGGAAAGAATTAATTATGGAGATACTTTTGCACCTGTAGCTAGGATTGAAGCTGTAAGATTATTTCTTGCCTATGTTGCTTATAAAAACTACAAGGTTTATCAGATGGATGTTAAATGTGCATTTTTTAATGGGGATCTTGATGAGGAAGTTTATATTGAGCAACCTGATGGTTTTTCACTATCAGATGATACAGATATGGTTTGCAAGCTAAGGAAAGCTTTATATGGATTGAAACAAGCACCTAGAGCTTGGTATGCAAGGTTGGATAAATATCTTTTAAAGCTTAGTTTTACTAAGGGTAGTGCTGACAGTAATTTATATTATAAGATCACTGATGATGATATACTGATTATTTAAGTATTTGTTGATGACATTATTTTTGGAGGTGAAGATAAGTTATGCATTGAATTTTCTAAAAATATGGAGAAAGAATTTGAGATGTCTATGATTGGTGAGATGAAATTTTTCTTGGGTTTGCAGATTACTCAGACTGACAAAGGTATTTTCATCTGTCAAACTAAATATGCTAAGGAATTATTAAAGAAATTGGGTATGGGAGATTCTAAACCGGTAAGTACTCCTATGGTTACAAGTGATAAATTGACAAGAAAAGATGTTTCCGCACCGGTAAATCCTACAAGATACAAATCTATGATTGGAGGTCTGCTTTATTTGACTTAGACTAGGCCTGACATTATGAATGTTGTTTGTATTGTTTCAAGATTTCAGAGTGATCCTAGAGAAAATCATGAGATGGCGATGAAAAGGATTTTTAGATACTTACAAGATACATCAGAATATGGCTTGTGGTACCCTAAGGATGATAACTTTACTTTATGTGCATATACAGATGTTGATTGGGCTGGAGATGTTGATGACCGGAAGAGTACTTCCGGTGGAGCTTTCTTTCTTGGAAAGAAGTTGGTTTCATGGATCAGTAAGAAATAGTCATGTACTTCTTTATCTACTGTTGAAGCTAAGTATGTTGTTGTTGCTACTAACTGTACACATTTTTTATGGATGAAGTAAATGTTGAAGGATATAAAGGTGGATTGTGATGCACCGGTAGTTATTCACTGTGATAACTCTGCTTCTATTGATATATCAAATAATCTGATATTTCATTCTAAAACAACACACATATCTATCAAGTATATCTTTTTGAAGGAGAAGGTGGAATCAAATGAAGTTAGATTGGTTATGTAAACACTAAAGAGCAGATTGCAGATATTTTCACTAAACCTTTGTCCATGGGATCATTTGAGTATCTGAGAGACAGATTGGGAGTTTCTGCCCCTCCAATAGAGACTTGATTGATGCAGTTTGGCATCAGTCCGACATGCATTATCAAAGATACTATTCATTTCAGCATTGATGTAGGATGCTACTGCTCAGGGGGAGTAGTCAACTTTGTGATTCAAAGGCTTATGTTTTTGCTTTGATTTTTCTATCAAATTTCTGGAATCGATGTCAAAGGGAGAGTGATATTAATGTGAAAAAGGAAGAGAAATTCAAAACTTTACATAGATATTATCCATAGGGGGAGTTTGAGTTGTATGTGGGAGATTGTTGGCTTCCTTTCATTGGGGGAGACTTGTTTGTCATTTGTTGGTACTTAGATGTTTTTCACATCTAGTGTTGCCATCAATGCCAAAAGGGGAGATTGTTGGCCATTTGTCAGAATTGATTGTGTTGAATTGATGTTTTGTCATTGATTCCAACACTAGTTGTTTGGATGCTTTACCGGCACCCTTCCGGTCCCGATAGGTTGAGTGGTTTTTTGTTAACTTGGATCCGGCATGGTCCGGTAGGCTCCAATATAGTCTGGTGATGGAATCAACTTGTTCATAATACTATTGGAATTATTCCTCTAATTCACTTGACCTTTGTTCATACTGATCAGGTTAACTCTAGCCGATGAAACAGTGTGAAGAAAATCTATGAACTCTATCAGTATAACCTTTGCCGATGAACTTGACTTATTGGAGGTCGGAGTAGCAGGTTTGAAGTCACCTGATGACCTGACGAAGTCATCTTCGATCATCAGGGTAGCATCGATAATCAGATGGACGAAGGGATAAAAGACTTGCAGTTTAGATCCCGATCCAACAGTCATCGCTTTACTGCTATGGAAAGATTCATGTATGTTATTTCCTGCGACTTGGCGACCATGTTGGGGCCCAACATAAGTGAGCGGTCTAGGCAAGATAAGAGTCGTGCAGATCAAAGATGATTGAACGGCGATCAAGGTTGATCTGATGGTGGTCATTATATCACAATGGGAAACTGCTCATTAGTATATTCCTCGCGACATGGCGAGCAAGTGGTGGGACCTGACAGGAGAGCGGCTAAGGCGAATTAAAGGCTGAGAAGACCAAAATGATTAGACGATGATCATAGAAGATCCGACGGTGGTCGCTAGGTCATGATGGGAAATTGCTCATGAGACTTTCCATCACGACCCAGCGACAAAGAAGAATTCCGGGCATATAGTGAGGTCATGCTAAGATGTCAAAGTAGGGACCTCGGAACCAATCAGGGGGTGCCACGTGGTGGAGCGTAGAGAGAAAGATCGGACATTCGGGATAGCTGATGGTTTGTCTTGCTGATACCTGATGGAATCGCCTTCGGCGATCGGGTCTGTCATCAGCCATCGGAGATGTAGTTTTGAAGCTACTCTAATACCTAATGGAGTCAACTTGTCAGAGCCGATGTATTTGAATACGAACTGGTTTGATTCCTGGATGCATGTGGGATAATTTTTTTCTCACGAATGCAGACTGATGCAGATAGTTAGATGTCTAATCAATTGGTGCAATCTAACAGTTGAACGGTCGACATGAAAATGTATATGAAGCCAAGGGGAGACTCAAACATGGCGGTCGTTCTGATGATAAGCCGTATACTCTGGTGTGTAACCAAAGTGATCAGAGTGAACATCTGTACTGTGATAACCGACTTTATTTTAAAGTTTCTTTGCTGAGAATAAAGTGATCTTGTTGTCAGTGGTGGGTTTTTCCCCAAAAGGGTTTCCCACGTAAATTCATAGTGTTTATCTCTGTGTATGTTTGAATTTTGACATTGTCTCTGTTCATATATGCTAATCTTTGTATAATGTAAAGTTATAAAACACACTAGTCTTGTTTCCCCTGCAAATTGACATTAGAGAAGCATTTTTCCACACTGTACTTTCCTTACAAGTGGTATCAGAGCCTGGCCAATTGTGCTATCCTTGTGGGTAGGATTGGTTTTTTGTGTTAATTTGTTTTAGGGGGAGTCTGTTAGTGTGTCTACTTGTTTATAGATTAATATGGCAAGCACTCTTGGAAGAATGGATATTGAGAAGTTCAATGGCTCCAATTTTGAGTTATGGAAACTGAAAATCGAGGACCTACTAGTTGACCGAGATTTTTGGATTGCAGTGAGTGGATAGAAACCTTTAGGAATGAGGCAAGAAGATTGGGATTTAGCAGACCGGAAAGCCAGAGGACTCATAAGACTAAGCCTTGTAGACTCAGTACTGTTGAACGTACATGAGGAGAAGACTGCAAGTGATTTGTGGAAGAAGTTAGGAGACATCTATCAGGGAAAAACCTTGGTGAATAAACTCTTAGAAAGAAGTTATATTCTCTGAAAATGGATGCAGGAACACCCTTGGCAGATCATTTGAATGCATTTAACATGATTCTCACTCAATTAACATCAATTGGTGTAGCTATTCAAGAAGAAGAACGTTGCATGTTGCTACTATGCTCATTGCTAGATTCTTGGGAGTATTTGGTGATGGCCATTGGTAGTACTATGACCCAGTTCAAGATGGATGTTGTGGTCAATACTCTTTTGTCAAAAGAAATGTGAAAGAAGCCTTATGAGACAAGAAAAGATGCATTCTTTGTTCGAGGCAAACCAAAGGACAAAGACAAGAAGAAAGGGAAGAAGTCCAAGTCCAAGTCCAAGTCTCAAGAGAGGTCCAAGTCTACTAGAAAGAAGTCTAAGGTGAAATGCTGGAACTGTGGACAAAAAGGGTCATATTCGTAAAGACTGCAAAGAGGAGAAGAAGAGAAAGAACTCTTCTGATAATGAATCTTCTCACAGTGATGTAGATGCTTTCATAGCAGCTCTGGCAGTACCTGCTTCTGACAATGTGTGTTTGATTGACTCAGGGGCATCTTTCCATATGATATCACACAAGGAGTGTCTCTCAAAGTATGAACCGTATTCTAGTGGGAAGGTGTACTTTGCAAGTGACTCAACACTGGAGATTGTTGGGAGAGGAAGAATTAAAATCAAATTTCCTGATGGGAGAATAAAGGGAATCAATGGAGTTTTGCACATACCAGGTTTGGCAAGAAACCTACTTTTTGTAAGCAAGCTGAATGACACTAGAGTCCAGGTAACATTTGTGTCTGGTGGTTATAAGATGACAAGAGGGTCTATTATTTTGGCTAAGGGTGAACGCGTTGGTACATTGTACAAGTTAAATGTTGAACCTGTGTGTTGTAATATAGTCACTAAGAAATCTGATAGAACTACCGAGTTGACATATGATGTAAATTCTATGGAAGCTAAACTTCCTATAGAAAAGACAATGCTCTGGAATTATAGGATTGGTCACATTCATGAAAAAGGTTTGAAAACTTTAAAGAGTAAAAATCTGGTAGAAGGACTTACTGATTGTAACCTTGAATTTGATTTTTGTGAACATTGCATATACGAAAAACAAAACTGTGTACAATTTTATTCAAGTCCTCATAAATCTTCTGACATTCTGGACTATGTACATCTTGATGTGTTTGGTCCAGTGGATGTACCTTCTTTGTCTAAATCAACGTACTATGTATCCTTTGTTGATGATTATTCGAGAAGGACGTTTGTTTATTTTATGAACAGTAAGTCAGAAGTGTTCAATCAGTTTAAGGAATTTAAAAACTTGGTTGAAAATCAGGCTGGAAGGAGAATAAAATGTTTAAGAACTGATAACGGTGGTGAGTATTGCAATACAGATTTTGACAAGTACTGTGTAGACCATGGAATGAAAAGACATAGAACTATGCCTTATACTCCACAACAAAATGGAGTTGCTGAAAGGTTGAATGGGTATCTGATGGAGAAAGCAAGAAGCATGTTGAGTAGTGTTGGGCTGGAACAAAAGTTTTGGGCAGAAGCAGTTGATACAGCATGTTACCTGTTGAACTGGTCACCTACAATAGCGTTAGTAGACAAGACACCTCTGGAAGCATGGTCTAGTAAGAAACCTTCTCTAAGACACATTCATGTGTTTGGTTCAGAGGCATATCCACATGTGCCTGATGTTAAAATATCTAAATTGGGTAACAAAGCAGTAAAATGTATTTTCATTGGATATGGAGTTGGAGTTAAAGAATACAAGCTTTGGAATCTTGAGACTAGAAAGGTTGTGTACAGCAGAAGTGTTATCTTCTGAGAGCTAAAACATATGTCTATAGATAAACCAACAGAGAAGGAAAAAGAGAAGGATGTGGTTGAATTTTCACTAGGAGAAGAAGTGACAACTCTAGATGTACCTGAAGATAAAAATGAAGAGAGTTCAAGTAGCTCTAAAAGTTTAGAAGAAGAACAAAATGAAGCCTCACCACAAGTGTTAAGAAGATCCACACGAGAGAGGCGACAACCTGATAGGTTTACCCCAGATAGTTATAATTTTTCAATGTTGAATGTAAATTGTGCCTATGCTTTACTTGTTGATACTGATGAGCCTAGGACTATAAAAGAAGCCATGGATATGTCAAATTCAGATTCTTGGTTGGAAGCCATGAATGATGAAATGAAATATTTGGACAAGAATGGAACATGGAATATGGTATCCTTTCCTAAAGATAGAAAGCCTGTGGGATGTAAATGGGTTTTCAAAAGGAAGTATGGTCTAGATGGCAGCACTGACAAGTACAAGGCCAGATTGGTCGCGAAGGGGTATTCTCAAAAGGAAGGTATTGACTATGGAGAAATTTTCTCTCCTATAGCTAAGCTGACATCTATTATATTTCTTTTGTCACTTGCAGCTGCATATGATTGGGAAGTTGAGAAAATGGATGTGAAAACAACATTTCTTCATGGGGACCTTAAAGAAGAAATCTATATGTTTGTGTTGTCTTTGGGATTTGTGAGATCGAAAGTCGATCATTGTGTGTACTACAAGGTTGAAGATGATAAGATCCTTATTATTGCTTTGTATGTTGATGACATGTTGTTCCTTGGAAATAACAAAGGTATGATCTCAAACTTGAAGTCCCAATTATCCTTGAAGTTCGAAATGAAAGATTTGGGGTCAGCAAACTACATTCTGGGAATGGAAATCAAGAGGGATAGGTCTGAGAGAAAACTTTGGCTCAACCAGAGAAAGTACATCACTAGTGTTCTTGATAAGTTTAATTTGTCTGACTGTAAACAACGGGTTGTTCCTATTTTATAGGGAACCAATCTGTCTATGCATGATAGTCTAAAATCTCTAGAGGAGATAGATGACATGAAGAGTATACCTTATGCAAGTTCTATTGGCAACTTGATGTATGCAATGGTTTGTACAAGGCCAGACATTGCCCAACCAGTGGGAGTATTAAGAAGATTTATGTCAAACCTAGGAAGACCGCATTGGGATGTTGTAAAGAGAGTTTTCAGATATATGAAGGGTACTTCAGACTTTGCATTATGTTATCATGGTAATCTGAATGATTCAAAGAGAACTCTTAGCATTTGTGGTTATACAGATTCTGATTGGGCAGGGGACATTGACAACAGAAGTTCCATTAGTGGATACGTTTTTGTTCTGAAAAATGGAGCAATAAGTTGGATGAGCAAGCGACAGTCTGTAGTCACTTTGTCCACTGCAGAGGCAGAATACATGGCAGCCATGCATGCTTGTAAAGAAGTTATTTGGCGCAAGCGTTTGAGTACAAATGTTGGTTTTGATGGAGGACAGGTTGAAGTCCGAAGTGATAGTCAGAGTGCTATATGTTTAGCGAATAATCCTACATACCATGCCAGGTCTAAACACATAGATATGCAATTCCATTTTGTGCGTGACATGGTAGAAGACGGAAAGGTTAATCTGAACAAGGTAGACAATCAAGAAAATGTTTCAAGCACATTAAGAAAATTGGTGAGCACTCACAAGTTTAGGTGGTGTTCTAACTCGATGGGTCTCAATACCCATCCCTCTCTATAATGTTTGCAAAGTGCCCAAGTAGTCTAGTGAATTCCTCATCAAGTGGGAGTTTGTTGGAATTATGCCTAAAATTCACTTGACCTTTTTTCATGCTGATCAGGTTAACTCTGGCTGATGAAACAGTGTGAAGAAAATCTGTGAACTCTATCGATATAACCTTTGCTGATGATCTCAACTTATCAAAGCTCGGAGTAGCAAGTTTGAAGTCATCTCGATGACCTGACAAAGTCATCTTTGGTCATTGGGGTAGCATTGATTATCGGATGGATGAAAGGATAAAAGACTTGCAGTTTAGATCCTAATCCAACGGTCATCACTTTACCGCTATGGAAAGATGCACGTATGTTATTTCCTACGACTTGGCAACCATGGTGGGGCCCAGCATAAGTGAGCGGTCCAGGCAAGATAAGGGTCATGTAGATCGGAGATGATTGAACGGAGATCAAGGTTGATCCGACAGTGGTCATTATGCTACAAAGGGAAACTGTTCATTAGTATATTCCTCGCGACATGGCGACCAAGTGGTGGGACCTGGCAGGAGAGCGACTAAGGTGAATTAAAGGCTAAGCGGATTGAAATGATCGGATGATGATCGCAGAAGATCCGACGGTGGTCGCTAGGTCACGATGGGAAATTGCTCGTGACACTTTCCATTGTGACCCAGTGACAAAGAATAATTTTGGGTGGATAGTGAGGTCATGCTAAGATGTTAGAGAAGGGAGCCCAGAACCAATAAGGGGGTGCCATGTGGTGGAGCGCAGAGAGAAAAATTAGACGTTCAGGATAGCTAATGGTTTGTCTTGTTGATACCTGATGGAATCGCCTTTAGCAATCGGGTCTATCATCGGCCATCGAAGATGTGGTTTTGAAGCTACTCTGATACCTGATGGAGTTGACTTGTCTGAGCCAATGTATTTGAATATGAAGCGGTTCGATTCCTAGATGCATGTGGAATAATTGTTTTCTCACGAATGCAGACTAACATAGACAGCTAGATGTCTAACTAATTGGTGCAAACTAACAGTTGAATGAATGGTCGACATGAAAATGTATATGAAGACAAGGGGAGACTCGAACATGGCAATCATTCTGATGTGATGGGGTTTACCTAGCTTGCTCATACTTCACCTAGTTGGTGTTGCTCAATTCCACCAACCACTCCAGGTCTAGCTTTGCTCCAAGACCTCCAAGTCCTTCTCAATATCTTCTAGGGCTTTTTCTTTACCAATCTCAAGGTGTTTTCAAAAAGTGTTTAACTAGGAACCCTACCATTTCAAGGTGTTTCCCATATGCTCAATCTTGCTAACTTGACAACAACTTGTCAATTTTTCACCCCCATACTATTGTGAGTCATTGAAGATGTATGGAGGTAGAATTTACCATGGAATTAATTCCATTTGGGTCCATTTGTAGTTTGCATTCACTATCTTTCTTACCGATTTCACCATTTTGCCTAGAAATAGGGCTACAAGGAATGAGCCCCTATTAGGCCTCCAAAATCCGGTTTTCAAGGGTTTTGAGGGAAATGGTCCAAAATACTTGGAAAAGAGATTTATTTTTCTTCAATTATTCACCTATCCCCAAGATATTTTGGTGGTTTTGGTTTCCCAACTTTCCATACGGTGCCCTAACCCAAAAATGAGGGTTTGCTAGGGTTCCTAGGCATCTTAACCGGCAGTGACTGTTCAAGTTTGTGAAATGGGAATCTATAGGTCTTGTCAAGGATTATCCTTGTAGTGAAAATTTTTTATGGACCTCATGAACCTCTCCAAATTATTAGGCCAAGGTTTTGTGTTCACCTTTGCACTATGCATTCAATTTTCACCCTATCTTCTCTAGTCGAGTTGCTCCTGGACTCGCCTAGAACAAGGTGATAACCATATCAATCTTCACTTCCAGAACTCCTCCATACATATTTACACTTTACAATGGGTTCCTTCCATTTCCCAATAGGCCGTGATGGTAGCACGGAGGGATTCTATGGGGCAACCATTTTACATGAAATTGCTATTTACAAGCCAAAACTGGCTGATTGGAAACAAAATGATGAAAACACTAACACACCCTATCTACAAAGAATGAAATGAAACAAATAGTACTGGAACACACCAAAGAACTACAATCCAAAACTAGATCAATGGATTCAATCCATTAGCATTTACATTTTATGCAAAATAAGCCAAAAACAATGATAACAGTCTGAAAATGAGTAGTTTCAGATTGTCAATCATACAAAATTAAATGTCCAACCTTGGTAACCATGCAAGAGGAGGTTTAAATAGTCTTCCCCAATTTTTACAACTTTCCACATTTTGCTTTGCCAACCTAACCTAAACAACCTATTCCAAGTCATTACTCAAGACTTTTTAAGAATTCCTAAGACCATTATAAAACTCTCTAATTCTCACACCAAGTTATGCCACTTTTGACCATCAAGAAGGCTATTTCAACTACTCAAACTACTACCTATTCACACAGTGCAAACCTAGGAAGAAAACCAACTTAACTATGCCTACACTTGACTCAAAACCAACATCACACACACACCTTGGACCCTCCTGGAGTCCTTACTAGTAACTTGACTTGGCTAAGGTTAGTACAAGCCAAAATTGTGGAAGGACTATGAGCCTAAGTCCTAGGTGCTCCTGCATCATGAGGATAAGCCATATATTGTGGTGTGTAACCAAAGTGATCAGAGTGAACATCTATGTTGTGATAATAGACTTTATTGTAAAGTTTCTTTGTTGAGAATAAAGTGATCTTGTCATCGGTGGTGGGTTTTTTCCCGAAAAGTTTTCCCACATAAATTCATGGTGTTTATCTCTGTGTATGTTTGAATTTTGACATTGTCTTTGTTTCGTATATGCTAATCTTAGTATTTTGTAAAGTTATAAAACACACTAGTCTTGTTTCCCCTACAAATTGACATTAGGGAAGCATTTTTATGCACTGTTCTTTCCTTACAAATACTCATGCTCATATTTGGTCAGTTGGTTTTGGTCTGGAGATTGGATTCTATCCTGCCTGCTTAGAAGATTGGTTTCTGGTTCCGGCGAGGGTTTCACAAGCAGAGATTTTGATGGAGATCTTTGATGAATTGCATATGTGGTGTTGGTGCAGCTTCTGTTGAAGTTTCAGGATGTTGTTGGTGATCATGTTCGATACTTGGTGGATGGAGATCAGTGCTATGGCGTATGGACCTATACTGGGTCCCGGTTGATCTAGGTTATGGACTGACTTTAATATAACGCGTGGATATGACCTATTAATGTATTTCTGGGATGTCTTATGTGATGATATTATTTGTTTGGTATAAGGCTGACATGGTTTGTAATTATGTATTTGGTTTATTGTCTAGTGGCCGACCTGATTGTTTATGGTCGAGGGTTTGTATATATAGATGTAAGATCTCATTGTAGATCATCATGGTTATTGTTAGAGGTCATGGTCAAGGAATGTAATGTGAAAATAATGTAATATCATTTAGGCAGAGGAGTTGGTCGATCATTGGAGATTGAATTTGGTTTATGTAAGAGGATTTATTCCTCCGGTATTGAGCTTCACCGGAACTGTACTTAGGCATAGGAGATGTTATCTTTTGCAGTTTAACACTTCTCCGGATTGTAGTCTGGATTTCTATGTAGTCAGTGAGGCTCCTTTTGTGATGAGCAGTGTGCTCTAGGTTGTTGGCCTTCCTGCAAGTGCAGGCCTCTCAATTGTAATTCACATACCTACTATAGAAGTATTATCTGATTGTGGGTAGGCTTTGCACTATGGTTTTTCCCTTTACTGAGTTTTCCACGTACAAATATTGGTGTCATGTGGATGGTATTTATTTTGTGATTATTGTTTATGCTTAATTGGTTTATCTACTATTTTGGTATTAATGTTTTGGATTTCGGTATTAAAATTTAAATTGCTAATGGTTTCGGTAGTCTGTGACAACCGATTCACCCCCCCCCCCCCTCTCTCAGTTGTCTTCTGATTATTTTAAATGTCTAACATGTGTGACTACATGGTTTCAACATCCTGCTGGGTTTTATAATCTAAATCACGCTTTTGTGACAGTCAGGCGGTCCTTCCGAATGAAACCCTTACTAAAAATTTTAGTTTAGAAGCTACCCAACTCACCTTTGAAAGGAGGATAGTATTTGTGCAAGGGGATAGCTAGTTTTCCCCCCAATATTACTCGCCATATCATGCCCCCATTAGCATTTGGAGTCAACTAATATGACATTAAGAATCCATTGCGTGAGACTCAGCGGCCATATTTTGATTAGCTATTGGGTGTGTACCTAGGTTGCAGGCAAAGGTTTTCCTTCTCGGCCAGCTTCCATAAGGTTAGCGTGTTGTGCTTGTTATCATTTTACACCTACTGTTTGTTGTACTTTTCATCCCTCAAAACAATTGAAACAAAACCTCAAGACAATCAGAAACATCAAAATAAAACTGAAAGACAAACTGTAAACCAAGTCAGTGATCAAAATTCTATCAAAACCCATCTTAGGTCAGTCCTAGGTCATACAAGCCAACAACAAGTCAGCGTCTTGTCGTTTTGGTTAGATTTAAACTCGTACGAACAAAAATCACTATTGCCAAATTGTCATTCTAATCAAAAAGGTCCTCATATGAGTTAGAGCAATAGCTCGTACGAATCGATGTCTCCACCATTTGACCCTAAAAGTTACTCGTTCGGGTCTCATACTCTGTCATACAAAAATTTGTCCTTAAGTCCTAAAAGCAATTAGTATCCTAGAGAAGACCTCTATTGTCCTCGTTGTCTGAACATCCTCTTGCCTGCCATAGTTAGTATCTGTGTCTCATCAAGCGTCAATATCTCGTATGTCCAATCCTTAAGTGTTAAGAAGAAGAAGCCTCAATCTAGAGGCTAATTTGAAAAAGAAGCGTCCTAGTCCTAGGCAAATCTATAAGAGGAGAATTTTTTTATACATCAACCGTCAGCTCTTCTTGTCACATAGGGTGTTCTTGAGACATATGTGGTTATACCTTCAAGGGAAATCTAACGAATTTGATGAAGAACCCCTAAGAAGTAGGGCTTTCGCTCAGAAATCCGCATTCAGCTATCACTTAAACAAGGGAGAGAAGATCAATCCCACTCTATTTCTAGAAGTTTGCATCACTTACAACGAGGCTCAACCTGAACCTCTAACCCCTGAGAGAGAGCAAGAAGTCGATTCTCCCTTCATAGGACAAGAATTCTACTGAGATAACTACCTTGTCCACTTTTGTGTCCAAACTCTATATGTCTAATCTTAGTCTCTGTCAAGCTCAGTGATCTTCATTCTTCAACAATGAACATAGAATTAAACTGAGAAAACTTGGATCTTGAGAAAAATGCTTCTTGATAACGTACCCTTGTGGTAGTGTTGTGTGATTTGTCGGTCATGTCCTAGCTAGTTCATCAATCAATCATCAAATCAAACCTTGATCTTCTTGATCATCTTATGTCACATCTTAAATGAGATAGATCTTTCTTGAAACTAGATTTTGACCTCATCTCTTTATCTGAACATCATGTTGAACAAACTAGCTCTGATTCGATCTTGACTTTTGCATCACCTCATATTTTGGTCACATCAAGTTGCCCATGCCTGTTGGAACCAGGTCTCACACAACGTCTTACATCAACAATTTGTTTGAAGATTCTCTAGTCTTTGATGAGCCACTACACAACACAATGTCGGCCTTCAACAGAGATACAACTGACTATCAATTCGACACAGAATATAAAAATGTAAGAAACCATGAAAAATGACAATGGCAGTTCATCTAGTGATTCTGAGATCAAGGAAATGGATGTCGCTAATTGCATGAATGACAGAGGCTTTAGGAGAATGATGAAGGTTATTTTAGAAAGAGAAAAAGAAGAGCACTTCCTAGAGCTCGCAAGACAAGGAACGAAACTTCCTCTTGGTTTTAATATAGAGAGTATCGTTATGAAAGAAGAGGAAACACCAATAACACTAATGGATAAACAAATGCAAGCCCTACAACGTGAAATTAAAGAAATGAAAAACAAGGACAAGGTTTCCTCACCATACTATCTGGATTTGATTTGTCCCTTCCCTTTTGACAAAAATGTTTGCATGCCTCCATTTCCATCTAGGACCAAAATACCGAAATTTGACAAGTATGATGGAATCTTAGATCCCCAAGACCACGTTAGAGAATTTTGTGCCCTATGCATGGAATTCATGCATGAACAAACTTACCTCATGCACCTTTTTCTGAGGAGTCTGGGAGGATAGGCCATGGAATGGTTCTCAAAGTTGGCAATTGTAATAAAAACATTTGAGGAGTTGGTTAAACTATTTTTACAACAACATGATTACAACATCCGCAACCCAATCACCATGCTTGACATATGCAATGCAAAACAGAAAACAAGAGAACCATTCCTTATATTCCTTCAGCGATGGAGGAGAATTTTCTCTAGATATCCCAGACTGATCCTAGAATCAGAGAAAATGGAAATTTTCATCAACACTTTAATACCTGAGTTGAATTACACCATCTCAATGCAAACACACCCTTCTTTCGACAAGATGGTAGAAAGCATTCTAAAAATAGAAGATGTGTTGATCAAGAAAGGGGAGATTTCGCTCTATAAGGAAACATCACATGGATCTAGCTCCAAGAATAAATATTAGAAGTATGGAAAAGACAACAACAAAAAATATCATCAACGATGCAATAGATAATATCAAACTAAAGCAAAAACAAAAAACATTCAACTTGACTACTGGAACATAAGCGCTTAAGCCTACTGAGAATGCAACAGAACACACCTCGAGAAAATAAAGCAACTTTATGAAAAACAAACCTTGGGATCCAAAACCAAAACGTGAGTTCACTCCTTTAGGAGAGCCATACGAATCAGCATTGAAAACATTATTGGTCAACAATTCACTCACTTTACCAGACAACTCAAAACCATACGATCCAGAGGTCAAACCAAAATGGTGGAGAGAAAACGTATATTGTGAATACCAAAGGAACAAAGGACATGCTACCAACAACTGTATAAAGTTAAAACATGAGATCCAAGATTTAAATGATGGTGGTAAAATAGTTATTGGAAATCATGCAACGAACTCATATCACAAAGCGTTCAAAGACCCCTTGCCCACCTATGAGCAAGGAGATTCCTCAAAATCTAAGGAAGGAACTAAAATCAACTACACTTATTTTAATAACGACAATGTCATTCACATGATCAAACCAACTGGATCAAAATTTTGTAATGTGATCATAATCAAAGACAATCATGACAAATCAAAATCTGCCAATGTCCTAACCTGAGCTCAAGGTAAAGTGAGCTTCAAAAGATTTGCATCTTCTTCTACCGATCAACCTGCATCATCAAACGGACAAAAATATTCAAAGCAACCGGCTACAAACATAACCAAAGCCTCTTCATCACGACAACCGATCTCATCAAATTCCTCCAGATATAGCATCTTAGAGAAACTTCAATGAACAACTGCTTAGATATCCATATTAGAACTACTGAAAACCTCTCCTGAGCATAGGGAGATTCTAGACAAAGTGCTACTCGATACCAATGTTCCAAAATACCTGGATCTAAACCGATTTCAATCCATGGTGGGTCACTTAACTTCACCTCATTACATGTCTTTCTCTGAGGAAGATGACAACTCATTGAGTCATCCGCATAATCAACCCCTCCACATTGAAGTAATGATTCACAAACACCGCATCAAACGTGTCTTGATAGATGGAGGCACTGGCTTGAATATTTGTACCTTTGATTTACTCATGTAGCTGGATTTCCAAGAAAATATCATTGATCCAAGGAAGAAAATCACAATAAAATCTTATGATAAAAAGGAAAGAACTTCAAAAGGCTTAGTGCTCTTGTCGATCAGAGTGGTACCTATTGAGAGAGATGTTCTTTATCAGGTGTTGGATATTTCGCTATCCTACAACATACTGCAAGGAAGACCTTGGATACATGATATGGAAGCAGTACCTTCCACATAACATCAATGTTTGAAGTTCCCCTACAATGGGGTGGAAGTGAGTGTCCCCGTTGATCCTAGCTATACTTGTAACACATTAAGGAAAGGAACTGATAATCTAGTGCCAAATAATAGAGCAACCTCGGAGATTCTCCTAAAAGAAATAGAACAAAAACTTAAAATCATTAGAGATGGCATGGGAGGATATCAAATAGAACATGTTCTTACACTAACGGCTATTCCTCCATCACCTAAAGAAATAGGTAGACCATTAGAATCAATGAGACCACAAACTACACAAGAAAATATCATCTACACTGGGGCATTCATATAGTCCTCAACAACACTGGCGGATAAAATGGAAGAAGCAGTTGTCCTAGATTGGTTCCACAGAGAAGATAATGAAAATTCAGAAGCCCAATCTTATGAAGCTTCTTTTGAATTATATGGACGAGGTTATAACATACTCCTCTACATGGGATAATTAGGATTAGGTCCTCATGGCAGACGATAGTAAGGGATCACTAAACCTATTCACCTGAAGACAAAGGCAGCAAATGATAAAACTAGACTAGGGTATTAAGCAAAAACACCAGTGGTTCCAACAAGACAAGTTTGGAGGTCCTGTCAAACTATAGAATAGCAGGATCAAGAGTACTCCAACAGACCACAGACCTAGGAGGAATATGAGATAGCCCAAGAAGAGCTTGAAATTAAAAGAGAAGAAGAAGCTCATCAACAAGTTCACAATACACCTACAATTGAAACACCAAAAGAGGTTCCAATCAGTGAACAAGTACGAAGGCTCAAAGAGATGTTTTCACCATATGAGGTTCCAATCCCATTTAGAGAAATGGTCCTAGAAGGAACTTCAGAAATCCCAAGTGACTATAACTAGTATCCAGATCCATCACCAAAACTATCTAATGAAGAATATGTTGAAGAATACTATGATTCTGACACAGAACAAGAAGAAGTGGTTGTCAGAAGAGAAGAAACAGCTCCTAATTAGCTTCCCAAAGTATAAAAAATAAGAGGACCAGCAGTTGAAGTCCCAGAGGAAATGAGAGAATAGGTGGAGAGAGTTAGAGAGATATTTGCATCTCTGAATATTCATGTCACATATACTGGATTGATGCTAGAGACTGACTCAGTAGCAGATTCAAATGAGTATGAATGGGCACCTCAACCATTGTCAAATGCTTCTATAGAAGAGAATCCTGAAGATTTCACTGAGCCTATAGATGAAGCAGAAGCAACAACACATAGAAGACTATAATGGGAATTAGAAGAGGTCAAGCTACAGAGACAAGAGGTCTATGAGCATGAATTAAGACAGGGACCAGCACAAGAAAATCACTCACAGAATATATCTTCCCATGGATCTAGACAAGTCAAATATGGAAACACAGCTGAGGAGTTAGAAGCTAGCCAGGCAAGACCTGTCATGAGTCTCGAGGAACGTGAATGGACGCACAAACAAAATACCTCTGAGAAAGTATGTCAGCTACAATACATTGGAGAACTAGATGCAGAAGGAACCTATAGCAATAAAGATGTTTACATTGATGTTATCCATACCTATACAAATCAAATATTTGATGAAGACTCAGATGCTTCTTCCTATGATTCTAAAACAAACTATGTCTATGTGTTCAATATTGAGCCATTGTCTGATGAAGTTGGTATGCCTCAACTTGTAGTCCAATCTTAGGTTGTAGATGTGTCTGGTGGTAGGTCGTTCAGGTTGGGTATTCAAAACACTGATGTGGATTTTGATAACCTTATTACTACTCTTCCTAGGCTAAATAATCTAAATCAACACAATCTTCTAGACTTCAACTCAGCAGTTGGAAGCAATGATGACATTACTGTTAACTTCCTTGAACCTGTCAGATCTCTAATGCTTGTCCATCCTAAATTAATTGACCTTACGCTCCAAAGCCAACCCATGAACCTACCAGTCTTCTTTGATGATCATACCCTAGCCTGTTATCTGAATGCACTTGAACCAATGGGCTCTTTCATCAATAACCATAGCGAGAACATGACTGAAATAGACATCAAGTATCTCAGTTTCAAAAGTAAAAGGAAAAATAAAAGTTATGATGATGAAAACCACACTGTGGTGGTGTCAGAATAAAGAAAAGTAAAAATAAAGGACGTACCTAAGGGTGAAAACCTCTCTGAGGCACCTGAGGGTGAGATACTTGATATGCTGCCAAGTCACTTCCAAGAAAGGTCTTCAATATTGATTGAACCAACTCAACCAGTGAATATTGGAAGTCAAGAGACACCACATATCATCTATTTAGCTCCATCACTGTCAACAAAAGAGTTAAAAGATTTCAGCAACCTCTTTTTAGAGAAGAAGATCAACTTTGCATGGCCATACTCTGATATGCCAGGCCTAGATCCTGATCTCATCATGCATCTTCTCTCTATTGCACCAGGAGTTAAACCAGTCAAGCAAAAACTCTGTAAGATGCATCCTCATGTGGCACTGCTAGTCAAGGCTGAACTCGAAAAGCTGATCAAAGTAGGATTCATCAGAGCTATAGACTATGCATAATGGATATCAAACATAGTACCTATATCAAAGGCAGACAAATCTATTAGGGTTTGCAAAGACTTCAAGGATCTCAACAAAGCATGTCCGAAAGATGATTTTCTATTACCCAAAATTGATATGATAGTGGATATGACTACTGGATATGAGATGTACTCATTAATGGATGGATTTTCTAGTTATAATCAGATCAAGATAGCTCTTGAGGATCAAGAAAAGACAGCCTTCACATGTGCATGGGGAACCTTCTGCTAGAACGACATGCCATTTGGACTAAATAATGCAGGAGAAACTTACCAAAGAGCAGTAACCACTATCTTCCACGATATGATGCACAAAAGCATGGAAGACTATGTTGCTGACACCCTAGTCAAGACCATGAAGAGATCCACAGATATCCAAGAACTGGGCCTCATATTGGATAGAATGGAAAGATTCAAGCTTAGGCTAAATCCTAAAAAGTGTGCATTCAGAGTGACATCAGGGAAATTGCTTGATTACATTATTTCAAAGAAAGGAATTGAGGTTGATATCGAGAAGGTCCAAGCCATAATGGAAATGCCTCCGCCCAGGAACATCAATCAAATGAGGACACTGCAAGGACGTCTACAATCAATTAGATGCTTTATATCTTAGCTAGTAGACAAAGCTCAACCTTTCACAAAAGCATTAAGGAAAGGAGTAACTTAGAACTGGGATGAGGAATGTGAGCAACATCTTCAACAAATCAAAGAATATCTTTCCAATCTGCCTATTCTAATGTTGCCTATTCAAGGCAAACCATTAATTATGTTTATTTCAGCTACTGAGACATCACTAGGGGCACTCCTTGCTCAGTATGATGAAAACAATAAGGAAAGATCTATATACTACATCAGTCAAACATTGGTATTATATGAGAAAAATTATTCAATAATTGAGAAAGCTTGCTTAGCAGTGGTATTTGCATCACAAAAGCTAAGACACTACATGTTAGCTCACTCCATCAAGTTAGTAGCTAAGATTGATCCACTAAAATATCTTCTCAGTAAAGCTACCCTCACTGGTAGACTGGCTAAATGGGTCATGGTGTTGACAGAAATTGATATTGAATATGTGGAAAGGAAAGCTATAAAAGGGCAGGCCATAGCAGATCAACTTACAAATTCTCCTCTAGAAGATGATCAACCCTTGAACATCGAATTTCTAGATGAATCAATTTTGCATCTCACTCAGAGAACCTAAAAGATGTTCTTTGATGAATCTTTCACCCATCAGGGGTCAGGAGCCGGAATTCTTTTCATTACTCCTCAAAAATACTCCATACCAAAGGCATACAAGTTACTCTTTCCTTGTACAAATAACATTGTTGAATATGAAGCCTTGGTAAATGGGATTAAGCCAGCACTTGAATGGAATGCCACAGAAATGCACATATATGGTGACTCTCAGTTGGTGATCAATCAAATCAATGATCTATATCAGACTAGAGATGAAAAGTTGATGCCTTATAAAAGAAAGGTGGACGACTTCAAGAAATAATTTGTGTTCATCTCATTTGAGAAAATTCCAAGGTCAGCAAATAGAGCAACAGATGCTATGGCAACATTGGCATCCATTCCACAGCTACAAGAACTAGATTTCTGCTATGAATTTTTGGTGGAAGAGATTTTCAACCCTGCATATGACTCCCCTGACTCCCAGATGATTTGTGCCATTATTGGACAAGATTCTTCCTGATACAACCATATCTATCCTATCTCCAAGACCAAGCTATCCCAAAAAATTTCACCCGTAATGAAAAATGTAACCTAATCCATAATGCCTCCCATTATGTCATCATTGCTAATGATCTGTATAGGTGAGGGTTAGATGGTGCCTTGCTTAGGTGTTTAGAATCAAAAGAGTCTCAACAAGCACTATTTGAAGTCCATGATGGTATTTGTGGATCTCATTCGAATGGCTTAACATTAGCACGTAAATTACTAAGGGATGGCTACTACTAGCCTGATATGGAAAATGATGCTTTGAAATATGCTAAGACGTGTCAAAATGTCATTTGCATGGTAATCTCATACATGCCCCGGCAAGGGAACTCATTCCCTTTCTAACACATTGGCCATTTCAACAATGGGCTTTTGATTTGGTTGGTCAGATTTATCCATCTTCTTCAAATGGACATAAATTCATCATTACTTCTACTGAGTACTTCACAAAGTGGGTCAAAGAGGTTCCACTCATCAAAGAAACTGGGAAACAAGTAGCCATGTTCATTTTGAATCATATAATCTGTCGGTATGGGATTCCCTCTTCAATCATCACTAATAATGGGGGGTAGTTCAAAAATAAGGACATAATTGAGCTATGTGACACATTCAAGATCAAACAACACTGGTCCTCTGTATATTACGCTCAAGGTAATGGACAGGTTGAAGCATCCAATAAAACGCTGTTGAGAATCTTGCATCATATAGTGAACAAATCTAGAAAGGATTGGTATCTGCAGATCAATCCTACACTGTGGGCTTATCGAACAAGCATCAGAACTCCTACTGGTGCTACTCCTTTAACTTTAGTATATGAAGCTGAAGCAGTCATTCCTATAGAAGTGGAATTCCCATCTCTGAGAGTTTCCATACAGAATCTAATCACTGATAAAGACTAGAGAGTATCCAAGTTGCAAGAACTTGAGTTGCTTGATGAACAGTGGCAAGTGGTGTTCAATCACTTAAGAGCTTATCAACAAAAAATGTCTAGAGGATATAACAAAAAGGTTCAACATAGAGAATTTCAAGTTGGTGACCTTGTGCTAAGAGAAAATCCAAAGAATCAGCAAGACCGGAAACAAAAAGGGAAGTTTGAACCCAACTAGTTGGGTCCCTACATTGTTACGACCAACTTTGGCTCAAGTGCCTATCAGCTCTCTACATCAGAAGGAGAAAAGCTCTGAGAGAACATCAATACCATCCATCTAAATAAATTCTACACCTAAAGCATTCTTAAGCTCCGACTACTCTATACAGATAAAAGTCTTGAAAAAAAAAAGATCACTAAAAATAAAATAAAATATCTTGAAAAAAAAAAAAGATCTCTACCAAGAAGGTGAAAACCTTGTAAATAGGTGCTTCTTGTACTCACAAGTGCTCCATCTATCAACGTAACTTTGGCATTCCCTTCTTTCCTACTTTTATTTTGCTTGTGCATAATCTTTAGTCACTTTCGTGACCCCCCCTTGGTTCTCCTTAGAACCCTCATGGCTTGCAATCTATCAACATTATAGTCCTAGGGAACTTCAATCTTAAATCCCTTAGTAGCTCAACCAAGCCATCCTTGTGTCAGTCAAGTCTGGATCATTCACTCTAAGTCAGTCATCTATCTCCTACCTTATATAGAGTTTTGATCACTGACACCCTATCAAACATGCAAAACAAGAACAATTGAAAAACAACAACCAAACCACTTGAGCTATGTTGACATTTTCTTTGTATTTTGTTTTTTATATTGGCTTTCACTCATTATTCCCTTTGAGTAACTTTAGGAATTCTATCTTGACTAAGAGGTACAAGGACTAGGGGCATAATACCTTTCTTTGTTTTCTGCTTGTGGATGTGATTCCGATGATTTGAAAAACATCCTTTAAACTAGGTGTCTGTGATAAGAGCCTTTGCATTAAGGTGAAATGGCCTCACATACCTTGACTCTGTTTATATGCATGCTTCAGTGGGGTCGGAACTATTTCCTTGTCTATTTTAAGTGTCTATTGTGTTTGCATGCAAGAAGCATTCAGGTCATCTTGGCCTCCTTTTGCCTTGGTGCTTATGTTTGACTGTTATATCAAAGAGGATAGGACATTCAAGTCATCCTGGCTCTTTGTGCCTTGATGCTTATGTCTATTTCCTACATTTAACGCTCAATGATGATAAGAAAGTGAATCAAAATCCAGTGACTAGGTCCTAGTTGCATCTTATGCATTCATGTTAAGTTTCATGCATTGCATGGTGAATCTGGTATACTAACAATGATTTTGGTCTTCTTCACCTGGAGCTTGAATTTAAATCAACCTTCTCTTCATGGCTAAGTGGTCAAAACCCTAATTTTCAACTTGCTCTGATTGGTGTTAAAACTGCACCCTTGGTTAATTCGACCATCCTGATTCCATTTTCGGGATTGAAATCAAAATCCGAGATCATCTTCCTAGTCAATTTTGCACAACTATGACCACTTAAAGCTTTCATCAAATGCTCATTCTTTTCTTCAATTTGTGCTCAATTTCTCACCAATCAATGCTAAATCATCAAATGGCCCTCTGAATCATTCTTTGCGCTCAAATCATTATTCGCATAAACTTTTTATCAAATTGCTTGAAATCCCTATGCAACCTGCCAATCTTTTGGTTTCGTTCCCAAGGGACCATACTCATGAAATCATCATCATCAGTGATCACATCCTCAAAGTCAAGAATTTCTTTCAAAATCTTCATTACAAGTCAAGTAGCTAATCTTTACTGAACATCAAACAAGACCTTATCGCTAGGGGAATCTCAGCTTCATCACTTCATATCAAGTTGATATTTCTCGATCATCTGAATCAAATCAATCTCTAGGGGCATATCAGTTTCATCACATCAAATCAAGTTGATATTGTCTTCATCTGAATCAGTCTCTTAACGTTAATCAGTTTCATCGCTTTTCATCAAGCTGATTATTTGTTTAAACTCAATCAAGGGTTTAAAGAGTATCTTTGATCACATGCCCAATCTAAGCAGGTGTTCAGTTTCATCGCATTTCTCATCCTATCTTGATCCATCAAGTTCAAGATAGGTTTTATCTTCGCTCACTATGTCTAGTTCAATCAAGTTCTAGATCAATAAGATCTGCTTCTTGATCCATCAAGTTCAAGTTCGGTATCTTTTCTCTTCATCGGTCCTAGTTCAATCAAGTTCAGGATCGGTATCGCTTTCAATCAGTCTGTTCAGTTTCATCGCTTCAAAACAAACTAAATACCTCGCTCTTCATCCGATTCATGATCAATCAAGTTCGGAACTGATATCTCCTAGACATAAATTATTCTTTGAATCAACGCGTTGCTTGCACATCAATTCAAAGAGGGGCAAATGTAATACCCTAAAAAATGGTCATCCAAAACCATCAGCCCCTAATCTCGACTAATATGCTGAAATTCAATAAAATTCATCAAGGTCCTGAATCAAATAATCAATTTAAATCAATCATGAGAGCCTGATTAATTAATTCCTAAGGTAAAAAAATGCAACATGACAATTACAATTAATTAAATTATTATTTAATTAATTGATTAAATTCAAAATTCAAAATAGAAAATCTTTTTAAAATCAAATATCTCATTTATTTAATTAAATATCTTTTGCATATTTAATAAATAAATAAAAATTGCCATAAATCTTCAAAAAAAGGAAAGAAATCAAGAAAGAGGAATTAATTTGAAAAATAAATTGGAAATTGTTGGATATTGTTGGCATATGGGGAGATTGTTGGATATTGTTAGCATATGATGAACCGGTATGTTGATATGATGACAATGTATGTTGTCATTTGTCAATAAAGTTCAAGTGAACCAGTATGAAGAGGTATGAAGAGATGCAGTGAATTGGTGTCAGGGTTTCACTAAGTGTGACTACCAGTTGGCAGTCTCAGCTCTATGGTTATCGGTTTGGCGATCCATCTTGTGCTATGCAACTGGTGATACTCTATGATGAGTTAGCTAAGAGATATGAATGAGATCGAGGCGCCACATCAGCCTTGTGTGCGTGAAGGATTGAGATATGAGAAGATCAACTGCGTTTGAAGTCTACCTTGAGAATGATCATTCTTCTTAGTGGTATGAGAAGAAAGCGTGATGGGTTACTGATTCCCATGAGCGGTGATGAATGAATGATGTAGATTGTCTTGTGATTTGTTTGAAATTGTAATACTCTATGCAATGTGTTTGGATGGTCAGGATTGGACCGCCTGTGTAGTAAACCTAAGATGCTTAGGGTTTAGGGCTTATGCTACTGACCTATCTGTTGTCTATAAGTTTGATGATGTTTGTTATTGAAAAGTTGCTGGCAAATAATTGTGTGTGTATCTGAGTGATGAGATACCTGCCAGACCAGTAAGAGGAAAACTGCAGAGTAGATGAAATGAAAAGGATCTGCCTTGGCATGTAGTGTTGTTATCAGATCAGAAGTTTTTCTTGTTGTCTTATAATCATTTCAACAGATGGAAAATCCCTTTACCGGGTAGCTTTAATAGGCTTATTGTAAAACCAATAACTAGGTGACTCAAGATATATAGCCATCCCTTAATCGGGTGATCTCTAACAGGATCGATTCCTAGCAGAACCTTATTGTAAAGTCTTTAACTGGACTAGGCTCCTAACAGGGCGAGCTTCAAAAGAGTTCAAAAACAAGCTTGTGGGTATTCATCCCACCGTGATTTTTCCCATTTGGGTTTCCACGTGAAAAATTTGTGTGTTATGTGTTATGCATTTTTAATGTGATGTTTATGAAGTATTTGGTTGAAAGATTATGCATGCAAAGTTAATAGGTTATGGTATTTCTAGTATACCACATGCATATGTTTATGGATGAAGTTGATATCTAGTATTGATTGTATTTGAAGTGATTAGACTTATCAGTTTATGGTATCTGGTGTCTTACTATGTTTAACCGATGTTGCCATGGTTAAGTTCAGTAATGGTGACAACCAGTTGGTATGGCGTTAACTAGATAAGTCGTTGAGAAAGTTTTTTTGCTTATACTGATTCACCCCCCCCCCTCTCAGTACCGGTTGTTCATCATTATTCATCAATTGGTATCAGAGTGCCTCTAGGTCCTCAGTGATATAAGCTTAACCACTTGAGGTAAAAGATCCTACTGTAATGATTAAGAGGGAAGGTCCTAAGTTCAATAGAGATAACTTTAAGATATGGAAGGATGGAATGAATATTTACATCAAGAGTATGGGTGCTCAACGTTGGAGCTATGTTGAGAATGCCTATGTGACTCCCACTAGCACTCTGACTAATGATCAGAAGAGAGAGATCCAGGAAAATGGGCAGGTCATGGAAGCCCTTATCAGCAGCCTGTTAGATATTGAGTTCATTGATGTACAAGACAAGGACACACCTAAGGATGTATGGGATGCACTGGAAAACATCTATGCTGGTGATGAGCATGTAAAGAAAGCTAAGGAAGAGACCCTTAGAGGTAAATTTGAGAATATGAGGATGGTTGAAGGTGAGACCATTCAGCAATATGGCATTAGGAGTAAGACTGTGGTTGGAGATATCAAAAGTGCTAGTGGAACTATTGATGACACCACTGTTGTTAGTAAAGTCCTTAGATCATTTTTACCAATCTATGCAATCAGAGTTGCTACTATCCAGGAACTAAGGTCTATTGATAAAACTAAGGTATTCTTAGATTCTATCATTGCAAAGTTAACTGCATACGAGTTGAATAGTTATGATGGTAGTGTTTAGAAGACTGAGTTAGCCTTTAAAGCATCTACTATACCATCCAGAAAAGGAAAAGAAACTAGTACCAGTTATGAATCCAGACAATGCAGAGATATGGATGATGAAGACATTCTAATGGAGTTTGAAGCTCTTCTTGCTAAAAGACTTCCGAAGGGAACTGGAAAATATAGAGGTAAACTTCCTTTGAAATGTTTTTCCTACAACAAGATAGGACATATAGCTATTAATTGTCCTAACAATGACAATAAGGATAAACCGGAGAGGTTTAGAAAGTATAAAGGAGGAAACAAAATAAATTGTCTAGTTGTTGTGGATGAAGGTGTCATTGATGAAGAATCAGAAGATGAAGAAAATAAAGACATAGTGTTTGTAGCAGTAAAGGAAGAAGTGTCTGACAAGAAAGCTCTTGTCTCTCACATTGACAACTCGAATGAGTGGATAATTGATAGTGGTTGTTTTCACCACATGACTGGTGCCTGGAGAAAGTTTCTATCTCTAGAGGAATATGATGGAGGTGTTTCCAGATTTTGTAACGATGCACCATGCTTGGTGAAAAGTAAAGGATCCATCTCATTGAATGGAAAGAGCAGTGCAGATGATGTCTACTGGATAGAAGGTCTTAAGCATAACCTGTTGAGTGTTGCTCAGCTGAGTGACAAAGGACTAGTTCTGGAATTCAAAGGCGGAGTCTGCAGTATAATTGGGAAGAGTGGTGAACTTTTTGCCACCAGTAAGAAAACCAGAGGCAACCTATTTCAGTTGAATGCCAAGATAAGTCG
The DNA here is from genome assembly GCF_030272615.1 of Cryptomeria japonica. NCBI lineage: Eukaryota > Viridiplantae > Streptophyta > Pinopsida > Cupressales > Cupressaceae > Cryptomeria > Cryptomeria japonica. The sequence continues at coordinate 155,617,469 of NC_081414.1, forward strand.
GTGTCTAATGGCTAAGTTTGATGACAGTTGAATATGTCATGGGAGACTTTGTCATATGAACTTTGACAACATTTTTAAAGATAGTAAGATCAAGGTAGTAAGAGGAATGTCAACTTGGGAAGATGTCTTCCTCAACTTTTAATGGTAAGTCTTTCTTAGCAAAAAATTTACTTGATCTTGTGCATACTGATTTATGTGGTCCTATGAAAACTAGAAGTATTCAGGGAGATAGGTATTTTATGATTCTTACTGATGACTGCTCAAGATTGATGTGGGTCACATTCTTGAAAGACAAATCTGAAGCATTTGGAAATTTCAAAGCTTCCAGAGCATTAGCAGAGAAAGAAAGCGGTAAAAAGATAAAATGCATGAGAACCGATCAAGGAGGAGAATTCACTTCTGATGAATTCAATAAGTACTATGAAGATAACGATATCAAGAGGTAGTTGTCTGCCCCAAGGACACCAAAATAGAATGGCATAGTAGAAAGAAACAACAGGACTGTAGTTGAAGCGGCTAGAACAATGTTGATCCAAGGAAAGGTTGCTCACACATTTTGGAGAGGGGGTGAGCACTGTAGTCTATACTATGAACTGGGTACTCATCAAGAAAGGAAAAGATAAAACCCCTTATGAGTATTGGACCGGGAAAACTCCCACTGTGAGTTACTTTAAAGTGTTTGGTAGTAAGTGCTATATCAAGAGAGGTGAGAATTTGAGCAAATTTGATGCAAAATGTGATGAAGGAATATTTTTGGGATATTCCACTAAGAGCAAAGCTCTCAAGTGCTACAACAATAGAACTCAGAAAATTGTTGAAAGTATCAATGTCAGGGTTGATGAATCCCCTGAGGAACCTAAGGAAACTTGCAGCGAAGAAGTGGAAGATGGACTGGGTATAGCCTTTTGGGAACCGGTTAAGAAAGAAACTTATAAAGATCTCAGTGTTCCTATACTGGTAGAAGCTGCAGTAAGAGAAGAAGAAGAGGTTAGTGAAGAAGAAGAAGAAAAGCTAGTAGATCAAGCTAGAATCATTCCTAGATATGTGAAGCTGCATCATGATCCGAAGAAAATCATAGGAGATAAAGATGCAAGGATACTCACAAGAAGAAAAGTAAAGGAGAACTCTTGCATGATTTCTAAATTTGAACCCAAGACTTCTAGAGAAGCTCTTACAGATAAAGACTGGATTAAAGTAATGGAAGAGGAGCTAGACCAGATAGAAAATAAAGCGACATGGTCTTTGGTGCCCAGACCAAAAGATAAAAATATCATAGGTACCAAATGGGTCTTCAGGAATAAGCTGAATGAAGAAGGCACAATTGTAAGGAACAAGGCTAGGCTTGTATGCAAGGGATACGCTCGGGAGGAGGGAGAAGACTATGGAGAAACCTTTGATGCTATGGCTAGACTAGAAGGTGTTCGAATGCTACTTGTGTTTGCAGAATTTAAGGGATTTCAGGTTTATCAGATGGATGTGAAGTCTTCTTTTCTGAATGGAATCCTAGAAGAGGAAGTGTATATAGAGCAACCAGAAGGGTTTGCCTTATCAGAAGATAGTGACATGGTGTGCAGGTTTCACAAAGCCCTATATGGACTGAAACAGGCACCTAGGGCATGGTATGAAGGACTACACTCTCATCTTGTGAAGATTGGATTTTAGAGAACAAGTGAAGATAGAAACATCTACTTGAAATCAGAAGGTGATCAGATTCTAATTTGTGAAGTGTTTGTGGATGACATAATCTTTGGAGGAGATGATAAAATGAGTCATGGGTTTGCAGATGAAATGAAGAAAGAGTTTGAGATGTCTTTGATAGGAAAAATAAAGTTCTTCATTGGTTTACAGATTCAGCAAATGAAAGAGGGTATTTTTATTACCCAGTCCAAGTATGTCAAAGAGGTATTGAATACTTTTGGCATGGAGGAAAGAAAACCAGTTGGTACACCGATGGTGAATAGCTATAAACTGACTAAGGAAGGTGATTCAGCACTGGTGAATGAGAAGGAGTACCTGTCAATGATCTGTAAACTGCACTATGTGGTGCACAACAGACCAAATATTGCTCATGCAGTAGGCATAGTAGCTCATTTTCAGAAATGTCCAAGAGAATCCCACTTGGTAGCTGTCAAAAGGATTCTTAGATATCTAAAAGGAATAGTTGATTATGGATTGTGGTATCCATATAATGGTGACTATAATCTCAAGGTATATACCAATGCCGATTGGGGAGGTAATGTGGACGACCGAAAAAGCACAACCAGTGGAGCGTTCTTTCTCGATGGAAGATTAGTATCATGGACAAGTAAGAAGAAAAGTTGTATTTCCCAATCTACAGCTAAAGCAGAATATGTGGCAGCATTTATGAACTACACTCAAGCAATTTGGATGAAGCATGTATTGGAAGGTTTCAAAGTACTTGTATCTAAACCGGTGAATATATTTTGTGATAACACAAGTGCAATAAATATTTCCAAGAATCCGGTATTGCATGCTAGAACTAAGCACATTGAGCTTAAATATCACTTCTTGAGAGAGAAAGTTCAAAATAAGGAGGTTGTACTACAACATGTTTCCAGTAAGGAGCAACTAGCAGATATATTCACTAAGCCCTTACCGAAGACTACATTTACCTATTTGAGAGGTGAATTAGGGGTTTTGCCCCTTCATGAAATCAATTAAAGATGTGTGCTCTGCATCAGTCAAGTAGTATAGTGACAACTATTTTAGGATTGATGTGTTGAAGGATGCTACTCCTTAGGGGGAGAAGCATAGTAGATTTTGGAAGCTTGTGCCTCCACTTTGGCATTGTTGTCAAAGGGGGAGAAGATATCTGATGTATGGGGGAGAAGATATCTGATGTATGGAGGAGAAGATATTTGATGTTGAAGATACACTGATCTATGAGGCTTTCAATTGCAATGCTACACTGAGTATTGTCATCAATGCCAAAGGGGGAGATTGTTGGATATTATTGGCATATGGGGAGATTGTTGGATATTGTTAGCATATGATGAATCAGTATGTTGATATGATGACAATGTATGTTTTCATTGATGTCAATAAAGCTCAAGTAAACCGATATAAAGAGGTATGAAGAGATGCAGTGAACCGGTGTCAGGGTTTCACTAAGTGTGACTACCGATTGGCAGTCTCAGCTCTATGGTTATCGGTTTGGTGATCCAGCTTGTGCGATGCAACTGGTGATACTCTATGATGAGTTAGCTAAGAGATATGAATGAGATCGAGGTGTCACATCAGCCTTGTGCGCGTGAAGGATTGAGATATGAGAAGATCGACTGCATTTGAAGTCTACCTCGGGAATGATCATTCTTCTTAGTGGTATGAGAAGAAAGTGTGATGGGTTACTGATTCCCATGAGCGGTGATGAATGAATGATGTAGATTGTCTTGTGATCTGTTTGAAATTGTAATACTCTATGCAATGTGTTTGGATGGAAAGGATTGGACTACCTATGTTGTAAACCTAATATGCTTAGGGTTTAGGGTTTATGCTACCGACCTATCTATTGTCTATACGATCGATGATGTTTGTTATTGAAAAGTTGTTGGCAAATAATTATGTGTGTATCCAAGTGATGAGATACTTGCCAGACCAATAAGAGGAAAACTGTGGAGTGTGATTGTAGAGTAGAGGAAATGAAAAGGATCTGCCTTGGCATGTAGTGTTGTTATCAGATCAAAAGTTTTTCCTATTGTCTTCTAATCATTTCAATAGATGGAAAATCTATTTACTGGGTAGCTTTAACAGGCTTATTGTAAAACCTGTAACCAGGTGACTCAAGATCATTGAGTTCTTCAAATCCTCTAGTGAGGTAACCTCTAACAGGGTATATAGCCACCGGGTGATCTCTAACAGGATCAGTTCCTAGCAGAACCTTATTGTAAAGTCTTTAACCGGACTAGGCTCCTAACAGGGCGAGCTTCAAAAGAGTTCAAAAACAAGCTTGTGGGTATTCATCCCCACCGTGGTTTTTCCCATTCGGGTTTCCACGTGAAAAATCTATGTGTTATGTGTTATGCATTTTTCATGTGATGTTTATGAAGTATTTGGTTGAAAGATTATGCATGCAGAGTTAATAGGTTATGGTATTTCTAGTATACCACATGCATATGTTTATGGGTGAAGTTGATATCTAGTATTGATCGTATTTGAAGTGATTAAACTTATCAGTTTATGGTATCTCATGTCTTACTATGTTTAACCTGTGTTGCCATGGTTAAGTTCAGTAATGGTGGCAACCAGTTGATATTGCATTAACTAGATAAGTGTTGAGAATGTTTTTTTTCTTATACTGATTCACCCCCCCCCCCCCCTCCTCTCAGTATCGATTGGGGTATTTGTTGTTCATTATTATTCATCAGAAATTATGAGCACAAAAATTCAAAAAAGGAAACAAATTGACTGAACTCAAGAAAAATGGAAAGAATCTAAGTTGCTAATTTGAACTCAATCTTATCTCTCCAAAATAGAATTAAATTGTCCAATCAAATCATTTCACCTGGATTGTGCTTCCTTTGTATCGATCTCAACCATTCATTAAAGATCAATCCTAACCTTTGGTCTCCCTCTTGATTTTCTTATAAATTCAGGCTCTCATTCTTCAATCAGCATCCGAGAATTTTACATCGTTATTATGCTAATATTGTGTTATAGGTTATCGAGGAAACTTTGAAGAAGCTTTGCATAGTTAATTCATCAATTGAAACTTAGTTTTCATTTAGCCTTCATTTAATTTTAGAATCATTTAGATTTCTAGTTCATTAGCTTAGATTCATTTCTCTTATCTAGATTCAATTTCTTGCATATAATCTAGCTTAGCTTCATTTAGATCTTTGATCATTAAGCTTGATAATCTCATTTCACTTAATCAATTAATCTTGCATTTAATTATCAATCTTGCATTCGCCTAGTTGCATGCATTTAAAAATCCTCAGTTTGAGTCTCCTGAGAGACCCTGTAAGATTCCTACTAATGCCATTAAACAAGTTGTCATTCCTGTATTTCCAAATAGTCCATAATATTTCAACCAACAAAATAGACCAATATAAATTGACATTCCTCTTGAGACCTTGTATATGACTAGTTGTGACCTCTAAACGGCTGATGTTATTGCCAATTAAAAGACCAAAAGTCCTCCAAATTTTTGTTGCAAACATACAATCAAAAAAAATGTGCATCACAGATTTCAAGGTCCTACAATAGGAGAAAATATTAAGTTCACCATCTTTATTAAGCACGTGGAGTTTATGCAGTAACATAAGCCAATAGAAGTACCTCTTTTTGGGTTCAACCAGCTTATACAGCATATCCTCAAAGGATTTTTGTCACCAGACAACATCAAGGTTGAGCCCCCAATAGGAGTTGGCATGAGAGCTGATATCAATACTATCAACAAGATAGGAGTAGATGTCTTTGGTTTTAGTTTTAGTGAGGAGAGAACCACTAGGCCAATTGAACGAGCAACATATATCATGGTCAACAGAACAAGGCTTGGGAAGACTGAGAGGGTCTAAGGACATACTCAACATAGTGTATGTTCTTTTATGGGAGGGGGGAATGTCAAACCTAGCTACTAGTTCATTCCAACTGAGAAGATGTCCATCCTTAATCATATCATTAAGGAATGAAATGTCTTTATTAGCCCAGCATCTAGCAGAGCATCCTTGCACCAGTGCTAGGGGTTCCTCATTGTACTTCAAGTTCCACCATATGGAACGCTCACCACATATCTACCCACCCTTCCAAAGAACATTACTCTGAGAAATAAAGCCCCTAACCCCCTTCCAGGCTTATTAAATTGATCTGAAGACCTGTGAACCTGTTGGCCTAACTTTGAAATCACCCACAAGGATGTCACTGAAGTCTATTCCTTTCCATTTAGGACTTTTCTTGGGAGCTACTCGACTAATATTATTCCTGATGAGAACCTTCCAAGGCTCCCCACCTTGTAGAGCCCTGAATATCCATTTGGTAGCACTACACCCTACCACTTCAGATCCTTAAGGCAAATACCACCTCTACTCTTATTCATTACACACCATTTCCATTTAATTGCATGCCTCTTCCTACCCCCCTTCCCATCCAACCAAAGAAATTCCCTAATAATCTTTTGAATGTGTCCAAACTAATAGTTGCAAAATAACCATGTTGAAGTGTAGTATAGATTGTATGAGGAGAGAAATTTTTGGCAAACTTGGGCACTTCTTGGTAGTGATAAGTATTGTCTGTTCCATTCCCAAGTTTCTTGTCAATTTTACATCTCACCCATTCTCACATGGCTTTCAGGTTAGGTTCAACAGAGAATGGAATGCCTAGATATCTTACAAGGTGGTCGAGGCTACCCCAACTTAGGGAAAATATATTAAACCAGGTAGGGGGTTGTGAAACCCATCCAAGTATAACAGAGTTAGCTAAAGAAATTTTACTTCCTAAAGCATTACAGAATAAATCCAACTTCTCCATAAGATTACTTAGATTATATTCCTTCATCTTAGCCAAAATTGTTGTGTCATCTGCAATTGTATACTTGAAAGATTCTCTCCACTTGGCAGTCTAACCCCTTCCACCCCTCAGGAGATAGTGCAATCATTCATCAGATAGCACAAGGCATCTGCAGCAATAACAATCAATCTTGGAGTAAGGGGGCACCCATATCTTATTGACCTAGACAATCCAAATCTTTCTGACCCTACCCCATTGATCTCAACACATGCTTTAGCATCATTCATCAAGACATTAACCATCTTGCTAAAAAACTCAGGGACCCAAGGCATTTTAACATCATTTTATCCTATCATAGGCTTTTTCAAAGTCTAGAAGCAACAAGGCAGTATCTTGTCTTGACTCTTTCCCCCATTCCATAGCTTCCCAACATGTGATCATATTTTCCAAAATGTACCTCCCCTTAACAAACCCTATTTGTGTAGGAGAGATAATCTTAGGCAACACGTTTTCCAATCTATGGGCAAGAATCTTAGCTAGTATTTTGTATGAATCATTCAACAGCGTAATTGGTCGCCATTTCTTAATCAGTGTTTTATCTCCTTCTTTAGGAAACAACTTAATTACCCTTGTATTAATTTCTTCTCCCAAAGACCCTGTGTCCACCACTTCATGGTAGACTTCAAGAATATCCTCACCTATCCATTTTAAAGAGCTCTTGTAAAATTTTGCTAGCAGTCCATCTGGGCCAGGTGCCTTCCCATTATTTAGAGAAGAGATCGCTATCCGAACCTCTTCAATTGAAATAGGTTTCTGTAGAATCTCAAAATCATCAACACTTACTTTATTGGGCATAATACTTCCTATAATCTCGTTGGCCCTGTCTTTATCCACCCTCTCAGCCTTGAATGAAAATTTTTTTTGATAAAACTTATCAAAGGAGGCCAGGATATCAGCCTGGTCGGTCATCATTGTGCCTTCATCACAAATAGAACTAATGTTAACTCTTGCTTCCTTTACTTTCAACAACTGAAAAAAATACTTTGTTCCCTTGTCTCTGTGGTCTAGCCAGTTGGCCCTAGCTCATGTCTTGGCGCCCTAGATCCTAATGTTTTGAATTCTCCTCAAAGATTTTTTAGCTTGACACAAGGCATCCAGAGCAAACTCATTAGAGGGGTCAGACTGATTCAGCATTCTGGAATCTAATGTAGGCTAGAGACTCTTCCTTCCTATCATCCTTTGCTAATTTTCTACCAACAATCTCAAAAAGGGTTTTCCAACTTTGTACCATCTAATTCCAATTCTTGACAACCCCTCTATCTTTTATAAAACTCCTATTGAATTGTCTGATAATGAAAATGGCTTGTAGAATCTCTTCATTCTCTAGTAGGCTACAACTGAGGGAAAAGGCTCCTTGATTCCTACTTCTACCATTATTCAAAATGCTATATGAGATAGCCATTTGGATCAGATGATGATCAGATAAGGTAAAGGGAGAAACCTTGCATTGAATTCCTTCATCATCTTTGCGTCTACTAAACAAATCTTTGTTTAAATAAAATGTATCCAACCTGGACTAAATCCTTTTGTTTCCTTTCTGAAAATTACACCATGTGAACCATATTCCCTTGTAACCTTCCTTATTTCCTGCCAAGGGGTCTAGAAGCCTATTTTTATTGACCATCCTTGACCAAAAAAACTTCTCTTCTCCTTTCCAATCAAATTTATTGCCTCCCATCTTATCCCGGGGGTTCTCAATCATGTTGAAGTCCCCTCCCACAATCCACGAGATACCTTCTAACTCAAACATCCATTTCCAATGGTCGGTTCTTAATTTGTAATCATTTGGGGCGTATAATGAACAAATTCCAAAAACCAACTATTCCACTTTGAGCACAACCCACACAACTCTATTACATGGTGAAGATCCCCATTTAACAATATGTTTAGACCACTTCTTGCTGAGCAAAATTGCTGCCCCCCCTTTTCCTCTCATATGTTTGGTGTTAAAATATTCTGCATCCCTCCATATACATTTTAAATTGATATCCAACTACAAATCTACTGATTTAATTTCTTGTAACAACAAGTTTCCAATTCTTCTATACAGTCTAAGGAACCTTTTAACAACATATTTTCTATCTGGGTCTCAAGCCCTCTCACATTCCAGGAAGCTAAATTCAATTCCATGAGAACGCTTTTAATCAGATCTCCATTGGGTCTAAAATGTAGCAAAGCATTTAAGGACTTTTCCTTTTGGTTTGTTCTTTTGTTTAGAGCTATTAGTAGACCCTAGTGGTCAACCCTTTTTTTTTTGAAAGAGAACTCTTGATCAGCACCCAATGGGGGAGGATTATTAATCTTTTTTGCCTTTTTTCTATTTTCTAGAGGGTTTTTTGGCTTTAGCCACTTTTTCTCCAAACTCTTTCATTGCCTCCTTGATAAGGTTCTCATCAGATTGATACCATAAGGAACAATAGCCCAAGATTTTCTCTTATCCTCTTCTTTCATTTTGTTCTCCAATGTCTCAGTTTCCATATCCACGGGCTAATCATTACTAGTCCTAGGGGTGTCAATATTGGAACCCCCATCCTCACCACCTGTGAGTTTAATACCCAAACTGAATGGGGGTTTGGTAGGGATATCAATAGGGGGGAGCCTTTCCAACAAGGATTCAAAGAAGGTTTGACTCCCCCTCATAGGGATGAATCTTAACTCCTTGGATTTTCTTGTATCCTTGTCCTTCTCCATATCCTCCTTGGGTATACTCTCACTGGAGATTGGGGTGGAAGGATTCATGGGGCCACTCCTATTACTAGTAGTGACCTTCTAAGTAGGTAAGGAAGTTTCTTTACTTTTGGAATTATCATCTATAGATCTACACCCTACATCGAGGATGCCCTACACCCTATTACGAGTCTCATTTAGTTTTTTAAACTTCTCAAGAATAATCTACTGTGCATTTAACTTCCTTGGCCCATCCTTGCTAGGTTCATGTGGGGTAGAGTTTCTTTGAGATGCACCATGTTTTGCAGGTGGGGGAGGGGCGGTCATGGAGCGGCTTACTCTTCTAATTTCTGCACATAGCACATCTAATTTGTTCATCAGAGGACTTGTCGAACAGGAGTCATCTATTCCATTATATGGACTCGATAGCGCCACCGAGGTGGGAGTCGTAGGCTCTGAGAAAGGATCATTGTCAAGAATTTAGTCATAGTGGGGTTGGGTTTATCCCCAGAGTTAAAAGTTTTAGCAAGTTTTTTATTAGAGGATAGTTTCTTTTTATATGCCCTTCCCGTCTATAGATAAAGCATGCATTAATTACCCCCAAGTATTCAATAGGGCATTCAAAAGTTTCATTATCTAGCTCAACATCGATGCTATCTGGCAGCTCTCTACCTAGCTTGAAGGCAATTAGAAGCCTCGCATTCATGTGCGGAAGGAGGGATGCAGACACATCCATTTGAATAACTTTGCCCAAAGTTTCCACAAGATTTGGTAGAACTTTCCAGAAAGACGGCGATACATTTTTAACAGTCACCCATCTAGGGTAGCATAAAGCCATAATCTCATTTGTATGCACAGTCGGGTCTCAAGAGATTTCCCTAAAGCAACCAGACCCTATTGTCCAAAATTGTTTGTTTACAACTTGTTTTTTACTATCTAAACTATTGAAAAAAATCAGAAACAACCCCTTCTGGATCATTCGGCAAAAGGAAAATGAAAACCCTAATTTTTTACTCCATGTATTATGAAGCCAATTATTGAGATAATTTATCTATGGCAACCTAGTCACATCCAATGCCGCAAGAAACATTGCGGTATTTCTAAGTCTATTTTGTTTAGTCAAAATGGCATGAACCATTTGCGAATTAGGAGCGACAACAAGTGGAGAAGTAGGAATCTTACCTCATCCGTTTGCTCGCTCATCTTTTGTCTATGGCTCCTTAACCATGAACTTGGTACCACTTGGAATCTTGGACTCCTTCACCATGACTTGTTTGAAGGTTGGTGCAATCTCTCTTCTCACACCTTCTATCGACTGCTCTACTATTCCCAGAGACGTTGAAACCATAATGCCCAACTGCCAGGATCATAACTCTATACATGAGGGAGAAGGACGGGCCGACTACCCTCGACCTGCGTGAGGCAATCCTCACACGAGAGGCCGGCCAAATTTCGTACAGAGGATTAAATTAATTGCAGAGCCCTTCCTTCCCAAAATTATTATTTTAAAAAAGTGTATGAAATTGAAAATATATTTAAATTCAAGTATATAAAAATAATAAATCTTGTAAATTCATACTTTGTCAACCCTCGGAGGGAAATACTTGTTACAAGACAATTTAAATCTTGATTTTGACATTTGGAAAGGGGAGGGAGGGACAAGTTCACAAGTATGGGGACTATTCCATGAGAACTATTACATCCCAATTTTGTTTGGTTTTTCATTCCAATTTTTATTAGTATCTACTTTTAACTTTTATGTTAATGAGAAAGAATTACTATGAAGTTCGATGAATCATCATTTATGACATATTATGATGTTAGTATAATATGAAATGTGAATAAGATGCTTTCATTGATCTTGATATGAGTAAGAATTTCATTATGTGTTGAAATTAAATGCAAAACATTATTATTAAAAGTTCTTATTATGGATTATGATGTTTTCGAATGAAAGTGGACTAACTATGTAATTGGTTGTCCAAGTGTTATCCAAGAAGGAACTTGTCGGGTTCACCCTACCGAAAGAGGAGGGGAAGTATCATCTAGGAGAGGAGTATAAACAAAGGGTAAAATATGTCGATGTCATCTTGAGATCTTCACACACATTTAATTTGCAATTGCCATGACTAAGTGTCATAATCAATTTTGTTTTGTGTGTTGTCATCATAAAACCTTAGTGTTTAACCTTGTGTCAGTTTTATGATTGGCATAAAATCTTTACTTCATTATTACATATAATTATAGAGACCTTATCACCTTCTTGATAAATTATTATATGTACATATACATATTACAAGTGCACACACACACGCATGTGCGCGCACGCACACACATATATATGGGGGAATTCGTATATATATGTATGTAAACTTTATCAAGCATGTTTTGTTTAGGTAGGGGACTTCCAAGAGACCTAACTAGACCATGGAGAGTTTTGTGTTTGCCATGTTTTTAAATGAAGATTTGAAGCTTGAAGACACTGCTGAGAAGAATTTTGGGCTCCTTTAGCCTACCAAATCAAAAGTTACCCTGTGAATACAAGCTAAGATATAGTGGAATGAAATTTTTCCTACATATTTTATAAGTGTTGTGAGTTGTCTAGTGGATATGTGTAGGATCATGGTGGGCCAAAATAGGACCTTAAGTGGCAATGAAATTTCAAAAAAACAGAGTTAGGCGACTTGATGTAAAAATTTGAATAAGTTGTGAACATTATTTTAAAAATGTGTAAGAACAAAATTTGTAGCAAATTGAATGTATTTTCTAAGTTACTAGTTGTTTTTTGAAAAAAAAAAAAAAATTGACGAAAATTTGAAATTTCAATGCAGTAGTATTAAAATTTCAAGAAAAAGATAAGAAGTAGGTGTATGTCTAACCACCCTAACCACAATCAAAACATAATATGTTATAATAATATTTTAAATATAAGTAGAAGACTCATGTCCGGATGTGACATATTTTTTTATAATTTTAATTTAAATAATTAATTATGATTTTTTTTACTACAAGTTTTTAAACATAGAAACTTGTATGTTTGACCACCTTATCTTGGTCAAAACTTTATGAAATTTATTTATTTTTTTAATCCTATAGAATGTGATGCATCTTTTGGATTCAAAAAATGTTATACCATTTAAAAGTTATAGATGTTTTTCAATCAGCCTATCAATCAAAACTTTAGGCATAATTCAATTGGAAAATAAGACAAAACTTATATCATTGGAAATCTAAGAATGTCCTTAAAAATCCCTTTTCATTTCATCAATTTTGGCTAAAAAAAAGTCATCAGCCGCTAGAGCAAAGTTTGGAAAAGCAAGGAACACTGAAAAATACGTTTTTTTTGTTGGCTTTCCAGGTTTGGCATTTCCAAGCCAAATCCCAATGCAATCATGAACCAAATACCAAGGTTTTGAAATTTTATGTTAGAGAAATAGGATATCCAATAAAAATTGAATGTCGGATATTAATCCGATATTCGATTTTTATAATTTTTTATTATAAATATAATTAATAATATATGGTATATTATTATATTTTATATCTAGTACTAAAATATAATATATTATATATTATAATATATTAATATATAATATATAATAATATATATTATTAATATTATAATATATTAATATATTTTATTACTATTTTATTAATATATTAATATATATTATTACTATTTTATTAATATATTAATAATTAAAGATATCGGATATCAAATAATATCTGCTACCTGATACCTTGTTTAGGATAGGGAGAGAGAGAGAGAGAGAGAGAGGGGGGGGGGGGGGATTGGCAAGGGATAAGGGGAAAGGGAGAGGGAGAGGGAGAGATAGGGAGAGAAGGGTAAAGTGATCTATAGAGAGAGAGGGGGGAGGGAGAGAGAAATATGGAATGTACCTTGTCTAGGATAGAGAGAGAGAGATGCTTGGGGAGAGAGAGAGTGAGAGAGGGAAATCTGATACCTTGTTTAGGATAGGGATAGAGAGAGGGATAGGGAGGGAAGGGGAGAGGGAGAGGGAGAGGGAGAGGGAGAGGGAGATTTAGAGAGAGAGAGAGAGAGAGAGAGAGAGAGAGAGAGAGAGAGATATAGAGATAGAGATAGATCTAGGGAGACATAGAGTAATTAGGGGGGGGGGGGGGGGAGAGACTTAGGGAGAGTAAGAGTATAGAGAGAGAAGATTAAAGGGAGAGGGGGGAAGGGTAAAAGGATCTAGAGAGACGGAGAGAGGATTAGGGAGTGTGAGAGTGAGAGAGGGATATATGATACCTTGTTTAGGATAGGGATAGAGAGAGAGGGAGAGGGAGAGAGGGGAGAGGGAGAGGGAGTGAGAGAGAGACAAGGGTAAAGGGATCTAGGGACAGAGAGTAATTAGGGGGATGGATCTAGAGAGATAGAGAAGGGGATAGGGAGAGGGAGAGAGGTAAAGGGATCTTGCTCTCTCTCTCTCTCTCTCTCTCTCTCTCTCTCTCTCTCTCTCTCTCTCTCTCTCTCTCTCTCTCTCTCACACACACACACACACACACACACACACTTTCCCTCTCCCTCTCCTTCTCTCTCCCCCTCTCCCTCTCCTTCTCCCTCCCCCTCTCCCTATTATGTTCATGGAGTAGACTTGTCATGCTCCCCAAACTTAAACATGTTAAAGACCATAGTATAAAAAATTTCCTTGAAACTTGTCCTCTAGAGAATTCAGTGTGGAATCTTATTACAAGCTTAAAAGAAAGCATGTATGCTCACCAACAAGATGCATTTGAATTTTTATGGAGAAATATTGGAGGAGGTTTGATTCTAGAAACATGAAACTTTCTACATCAAATGAGGTGGGAGGTCCTGATATTTCTCCTTCTCCCTCTCCCTTTCCCCTTTCTCCCTCTCTCTCTCCCTCTCCTTCTCCCTCTCCCTTTCCACTTATCTCCCTATCTCCCTCCTTCTCTCTCACTCTCCCTCTCTCTTTCCCCTTTTCTTTCACCCCCTATCTCTCTCTCTCCCTCTTCCTCTCCCCATTGCTTTCCCCTTCTCTCTCTCTCTCTCTCTCTCTCTCTCTCTCTCTCTCTCTCTCTCTCTCTCTCTCTCTCTCTCTCTCTCTCTCTCTCTCTCTCTCTCCCTTCCCCTCTCCCCTTCTCTCTCACTCTCCCTCTCCCTCTTCCTCTTCCTCTCCACATCCATTTCCCCATCTCTCTCTATCACTACCCCTCTCCCTATCTTCCCCCTTCTCCCCCCTTCTCTCCCCCTTCTCTCCCCCTTCTCTCTCTTACTCTCCCTCTCCCTCTTCCTCTCCCCATCCCCTTTCCCTTATCTCTCTCTCACCCCCTCTTTGTTTCAAGGTGTGCGCCCTTGGTCTCCTTGTGTTGTGTATTGCAATGCTTGGGTTTGAGACATGGCTTAACCGCCTCCTATGGATTCTATAAATCTAGTGGTTGTATTGGGCATTAAAAGGTCGATCTTTTGGTGCAATGATAACCACACTTGTAACAAGTGGTATCAGAGCTTGGTCACAGGTTCAAACCCCTCACTTGCACTGGGGTGGATTGTTGCAAGGTGTGTGCCCTTGGTCTCCTTGTGTTGTGCAGTGCAGCGCTCAAGTTTGTGACATGTCTTAGCTGCCTCCTGTGGTTTCTATAAGTCTAGTAGTTGTATCGGGCAATAACAGGTCGATCTTTTGGTGCAATGACAACCACACTTGTAACACTCTCCCTCTTAATATCCCTCTCTCTTTCCACTTCTTTCCCCATCTTCCCCCTTCTCTCTCACACTCACCCTTTCCTTATCCCTTTCCATTATCTCTCTCTCAATGTCCCTCATCTCCCTCTCACTTTCCCCTTCTCTCTCTCTCTCTCTCTCTCTCTCTCTCTCTCTCTCTCTCTCTCTCTCTCTCTCTCTCTCTCTCTCTCTCTCTCTCTCTCTCTCTCTCTCTCTTCCCATCCTTTCTCTTTCTCTATCTCTCTCACTCACCCTATCCCTCTCCCTTTCCCCTTCTCTCCCTCTCTTCTCCCTTCCTATCTCCCTCTCTCTCTCTCCCTTTCCCCGTCCCCTTTCCCTTATCTCTCTCTCACTTCCCCTATCCCTTTTCCCTCCTCTCCATATCTCCCCCCTTCTCTCCATACTCTTCCTACATGGAAAGATGTCGGATATTTATCTGATATCCAATCCTTTCACATTTGGGTGCCAACGAAAATGTTGGCACACATATAAAAATATGTTTAGGTATCGGATATCCAATTCAAAATGGATATTTGATATATCTAATACTTAGGCCACACAAAATAGGAATATGGGACATTTTGTTCATTCTAATGGTCCCTACATTCTTTTTGTAGGAAACAAACACAGATTTTCAAACATACTGCGACAAAAATCTGCTTTTTTGAGATTCTTCTAGACTATTATGTCATTGGAAATCATTTTTTGAGCATCTTTGTGGGGGTATAATGGGAAGTAGAAGTTGTAGAAAACAAAAATGTAAAAGAAAGATTTCAAATGAGCATATTCAAGAATATAGAGAAAGAGATAGAGAAGGTCATAAGAGGAGAAGACAAGGTATGCCAAATATTGGTAAAGCCTCTGCAAATGTTACTTCAAGTGAAGAGGAAATTGAATTTGAAAATGAAAAAATGTAGATATTGATATTGGAAATGTTGAACATGATATTCAAATTGGAAATGACAATGTTGAAAATAGATATTCAAAATCTTCAACATGATATTGAATTTAGAAATGAAAATGTGGGTATTGAAAGTGAAAATGTGGGAATTCACATTGGAGGTGAAAAATTGGGAGTTGACATTGAAGGTGGAATTGTTAAACCAAGTGAACATTATGTAACACCGAATTATATGAGAAAAGAAGACCCTCTCATGGAAGAAAGACAAATTCTGAAATCAAGAACTTCAAGAACCCCAAAATGGTTACTTGAAATATTTGATGAGAACATTATTGACAATCTTGAAGGCAAGAGATCAACATGAACTGTTTGATTGTGGGATACACAACTTTTCAACCAATATTTTAGCAATAAGACATTGACCAAGCAATGCCAACTTTTTTTTCAATTTCTAAAGATGCAAAAGTTGAAACCTTTGCTAGACAAATTGAAGATTTGTATGAAAAAGAAGATGGAGAAAAATTATATTATTGTCAAAAATATTTTTAATCTATCTGTCTTCCTCTTCCTCTCTTTCCTTCTCTATATATCCCTGGCTCTCTTCTCTCATCCTTCTATATATCTCACTCTATATATCTCTATATCTCCCTCTTTTTCTCTTCCTCTCTACCTAACCATCTATATCTCTATCTCTCTTTATCACTCTATCACACCATCTATTTCTCTCTATCTATCCATATTCCTCTTCCTTTATATCTCTCTATCTCTTCCTCTTTGTATATCTCTCTGTGTCTTGCTCTCTATCCCTACCTCCCTATCTCTCTATATATTTATCTAGATGCCATTACCTTTCTTTATCTCTATATATGTTTGTCTTTATCTCCCTCTATCTTCATTTCTATCTCTATCTTCCTTTCTACTTTTCTATTTCTACGTATGTTTCCCTTTTTCTATTTCACCCTTCTCTTTCTATCTTTCTCCCTCTTTGTTCATATACCTTAATATCTATATCTATATATATGTCTCTATCTCTTTTCAAGGTATTTATATCTCTCTATATTTCAACTTCTATCTCTCCCACTCTTGATATATATCTCCTTGTCTCTCCATCTCTCTTTACCCTTATATAGAGCTACTTATTTTTATCTTTATATATCCCTATCTATATATGTCTCTCCCTATTTGTAATGGATTTTGATTATCCTTTTAATTTAGATGTTTATTTTGTTAGCTATACCTGGATCTTAGTTCTTGATGAGGTGTGTGGGGTATCTCTCCCCTCTGACTTTTGTTTCTAGGGAGGGAGGAAGAAATAGGGAGTAGGTGTGTGTGTGTGTGTGTGTGTGTGTGTGTGTGTGTGTGTGTGTGTGTGTGTGTGTGTGTGTGTGTGTGTGTGTGTGTGTGTGTGTGTGTGTGTGTGTGTGTGTGTAAAAGGGATATGTAGAGATAGAGATATAGAGGGTAAGAGATATGTAAATAGAGGGAAAGAGGGGGAGAGAAATATATAGATGAGAAGTAGATAAATATGTAAAGAGGGAATGATGGGGAGAGAATGAGATAGAGGGAGAGATATCTAAACATAGAGAGATAGAAATAGGGAGGGAGAAATAGGGATTCTATGTGTAGGAGTGAGAGAGATATGTGTTAGCTATACCTGGATCTTAGTTCTTGATGAGGTGTGTGGGGTATCTCTCCCCTCTGACTTTTGTTTGTAGGGAGGGAGGAAGAAATAGGGAGTAGGTGTGTGTGTGTGTGTGTGTGTGTGTGTGTGTGTGTGTGTGTGTGTGTGTGTGTGTGTGTGTGTGTGTGTGTGTGTGTGTGTGTGTGTGTGTGTGAGAGAGAGAGTAAAAGGGATATGTAGAGATAGAGATATAGAGGGTAAGAGATATGTAAATAGAGGGAAAGAGGGGGAGAGAAATATATAGATGAGAAGTAGATAAATATGTAAAGAGGGAATGATGGGGAGAGAATGAGATAGAGGGAGAGATATCTAAACATAGAGAGATAGAAATAGGGAGGGAGAAATAGGGATTCTATGTGTAGGAGTGAGAGAGATATGGAGATATAGATAGAGAGGGATAATGATATAATAAACAAAGAGAGGAGGAAGGAGATAACTAAAGATATAAGTGGAGATCCATAGAAATAAAAAGTGATATGAAGAGAGAGAGGGAGAGATAGGGTTAAAAAAAGGGATAGATATCTAGAGATAGATATGAAGCAGAAAAGATAGAGGGAGAAGAGAAAGGGATAGAGATAGGTGGAGAGAGAAAGGGAGAGGAAGAGGAAGAGGAAGAGGGAGGGGGAGATGGGAAGGGGGAGGGGGAGAGAGATAAAGAGATACAAATATAGATAAGGGAAGAAGGAGAGGGAGAGAGGAAAACTAAAAAAAAAGATGTGTTCTTTCATATTGAAAAAGTAGAAATATCAATGATTTATCAAATGTTAAAAGAACATTCTAATGTGGTTTCCAATTATTGGTAGCGTAAGTAAAAGTTATTTTAGAATTTAAATAATAGAAAAAGATGTAACAATATATAATAAATGAAGAATTGGTCATGTGAAGAGTTTCATACAAAATTGAGATGCAGATATCATGAAAGTACAAATCTAAGAAACCCTAACATCAATAAGAAACCCTAGAAGAAGGTTAGGTTGTATAATATTGTTTTGGTTCACTAAAATACAAAGATATGTAATGATACAGAAAAATAGATAGGAAAGAATGGTAGGAGGGAGAGGTAGAGAGATAGAGAGGGAGGGTAAGGTAGGTAGAGAGAGTGTGAGAGGTGAGAAGGAGATATAGAGAGATATAAGTAGAGCGCTTGGGGAGATAAATTATTGAGATTGATAGTAGGGAGGTAAATACAAAGGAAGGGAGAGGTAGAGAGACAAGTCTAAATCTTAGGGGAGAGAGAGTGAGATAGAGGAGCGAGTATTGGAGAGGTAGAAATATAAGTGGAGAGCTTGAGAGAGAGAGAAGGAAGGAGTGATTCAAAAAGAGTTAGAGAGATAGGTATAAAGAGATATGTATAAAGAGGTACAAAAAGAGAGGGAGGGATCAAGGGAGAGGTGGAGAAATAGGTTTAGATCTTAGGGGAGAGAGAGGTGGAGAAATGAACAAAGAGAGATATGATTATTTATCAAAATTAATTAATCTCATTAGTAAAATACCTGAATATTTTATTATTAATTACTCATTTAATGTTTCAATTATTTTGAGATGATTGTTATGTAAAAAAAATCATGAAAGAGGGAAGTCATATGCAAAAGTTGTGAGCATTTAATGTTTTAAAATTTAAGGATGAATTTAAATTAATTATAAATATTTTGTATTCATAATATAGAAACACTACCTATTACATTGCACAGAGCTCCAACTCACCTTTCCAATGCTTATAAAAAAACAAAATTTGCATAAGAAACATAAAAGTTTTGCCCATTTTACTAAAATATTTAATCTCGGCTTTTCAAAATAGATATTCATTTTAAAAACATAAAATTCACAAAAAAAAAAAGCTAAAATAAATTTAAAAAATACTTGGGTAAATGGATATCTATTATTGGTTGTTACTAACTGTAGTGTCGTAAATTGTACACCCTTGCTAGGGTGGTACAATTTCACACTTAGGTTAGCACCCGCCTTAGTGTGTTTGCATCTTGCATTAGTATTTCCCTTTAAGAATTTAATTAAATCTAAAGTCCCATTTCATCACTTCATACATCATAAAATTTGTCCCTTTACCCTAAGTGTGCCCCTTTTTATTTTATTCCTCTGATAAATCATTTAATCATAAACCCTAATTATGTCCTATTTCGACCTTTAAGGCCCAATTTTGCATATCAAAACACCTTGAAATCAATTGTAACTTTGGAATCCGCTCTAATATCATCTAATGTAACGGCCCTAAAAATTTAGTGAAAAGTTGGTCGGACCATGTGCGTTCCCGCCACGGTCCTCGACTTTTTTCCCAAAATTTTGAGAACACAATTCTATGATATTATAATGCTTAACCCCAAATAATTGGTGGGAAATTAAATTCCTAGGTCAGCCTAAAGGCATAATTAAGTCAAAATTAAGATCTAGGGTTTCATACATAAGAGCTCTCTTTCTTCATTTGAAGGCAACAAAGATCTATCTATCTGAGAATCTAAGAGAAGGTTTTTGGAGCACAAGGAGCCTTCTATGTAGTGAAAGAGAAGCCTATGTGGAGTCCTCAACAACATTCAACAACATTCATCAAGCATTTGTCAAGCATTCATCATCAATTAGGAGCCTTGAAGACATTGAAGAATAATAGGAGATCTAGTGGCAATATCTCTCCCTTGGGGATTGGTATGATTTCATGTTATTTTCATGTCTTTGCATGAGCTTCTTTACATCAACTTTCATATTTACATTCATACTTTAGATCACTTTGCATCATTGATTTAGAGCATTTACTTTGTCAATTACAAGCAATTAGGGTTTGTTCTTTAGGGTTGCTCTAGATTGTTTACTTTCATTTTAGGATCTTGCATACACAAAAGGTTCTAGCACACACATTTTTAGTACATTATCGGCTATTTATGGAGGTGAAAATCACCAACACAGGGGTTTGACTAATGCAAAATCTTATATAGCCACCCAAACTTTCCCTTTTTTAGTTGCAAGTGTAGAAACAGGTACCCAAAGGCAGTTCCAGATTAGGAAAGGCACTGGAACCACCCAGAAGTCTCAGAAGTGCATTAATCTATCAAGGAAAGGGGTTTGGTGCCCTGGTCCCTCCATTTTGCAGTCAAATTCAACAGGTTGCAGACTCGAGACCTCAAGTTTGCAGTGTCTCAGTTGCAGCCTCCTGTCTACAGAAACAGGATAGTGCCATGGCACCCTGGTCCAAGTCAGTTTTGTTCAATTTGCAGCATCAAGTACACATCCATAATCCTCTCCCTTTCATGCTTTTAGTATCTCAGTTTCAGATCTGCAAGTTTTGATCAATTTTGAGTTCATTTATGCATCATTCTTCATCTCCTGGTCTAGTTGATCAATCAAACCCTTGTTTTTCTCATCATTTGCAGCAAGAGGAATAGAAACCCTAAGAGGTAATCCTTGGCTCTCTCTTTCTCACAATAAGTAGCCAAAGAGATCTACATCCCTAGGCTCTTTCGTAGTCCCAATGTGTTGGCAAAAGTAGGATTAGGTCTTAGTCACCCGATCTCGCTTTTCCCGCCACCACATTTTCGTGAACCCGACATGAATCCAACCTTCTTTAATTCTGATTTATGTTATCAGATCTGAGTTTTTTTTATATTTAAAATTCAAATTTACATTTACAAGTTTCAATTCCTTACAAATTGCAAAATTTAGAGGTTAATTTTGCTAAAACCCTAATTTTTCAATTCAAAATTGAACTTGTGGATAGCTTAATTTGGATCATTAATTTTTAGATCTGATTTTGGAACACATTTCATTCATAAATTTCATTTTCTAAATCAACATTTAGAGTTCTTTCATTGGTTAAAATTGAACATTTCCTTCTATTTTGCACATGTTATCATTTGAATGAGGAAATTTTTTGTCATGATGCATTCATTTCCTAAATGTGATAATGGGTTAGCTTCCCTTGTTTCAATTTTTCCATATCTTAAATAACCTCCTCCTATCTATGACAACATTTTAGTGCCTATAAGAGTTGTTACCAATCCCTTCAAAGCTCTCCTATGCTCTAAGGATGAAGATTTGAAGAGTGATCTTGACAATTCTCCTAAAATATGCCCTTCTCATCTATCTATCTAAGAGGAAGAGGATGATATAATAAACACTTTTCTTAATGTTACCTTACCTTACTTACATGATGCCTCTCTAAGTGAAAAGGTATTGATGGACATTGACTTATCTTCTCCTAAATTTGGTCTTACCAATGGGGGCATGTTAGTACCACAAGAGGTTATGAGCACTTCTTCCAAAGATCTCCTTCCTAAGCATGAATCTTTGGAGAAATATTTTCATCTCCCTCCTAAAGAATACTCCCCTCAAGAGGTTAATTTTGTGCAAGAAGATGGTATTGTCCCTACTTTTCCTAGTGATGACATTTCCTCTTTTGATTTCAACAAAATATTCACTATAGATGATGCATTAATGAGAAATGCTTTCCCTTCTCCTAAATTTTGTCTTATCCCTAAAGATGTCTTAGAGAAAGAAGATGAAACCATAATTTTCCTTAATTCTCTCTCCCCTAAAGATCCTATTGAACACATTTTGAGGAAAGAAGATTATGTAAACACATATATTGGTGCTCTCCTTCCTAAGGATGAAGAATTAATGAACAATGTTATCCCTTCTCCCAAAATAGGCAATAACAATAAGGACATCTTTGGGGAACATATTTCTAGTACTTTTTTCAATGACCTCACTATTTGGGATGAACCATTAGAGGAAGGTGTTGATTATTCTCTCCCCCATGAGAGAACCCTAGCCAAAGGGGATAAAATCATGATTGATAACTCCCTTGTTAGCATCTCACCTTCCATGAATCTCAATAATTTTTTATCTAAAGGTAAAGAATCTCCCTCTCCTCAACTTGGTTCTACTCATAAGAATACCCTAGTTCAAGATAATATGGTTAACATCTTTTTCAAAGATCTCCATCTCAAAGGTGAGACTTTAAAGAGTAATGTTGATCCTTCTCCTAGAGAATCTATTCCCCATTTAGATCCTTTGATGATAGAGGATGATATGACCTTTCCTAGTAATACTCTTTCTTCTAAAACATCTATGCCTACCCCTAGTCTCTCTCCTAAAATTGATCTTATATGTGATAACATTTTAGTGCAAGATTTGACTATCAACAATTCTTCCAACAATCTTTTTCATGCTTCTTCTAAGGACACCTTTTATATTCCTAAACCATCCTCAATCAATTTGATACATGTGAATGAAACACCTAATAAACCCCTCTTCACAGTTGAAGGTGCTTGTCCTTCTCAAAATTCCCCATGTAAGTCTCTCTTAGTGGTTCAAAGTGGTTATGCTAATGATTCTTTTTCTACTCCTAAGAAACCTATTCTTATTGTGCAAGGAGGTTATCCTACTAAGAGCCCTTATGAGTATGCTAAGAAAATCACTGGATAGAGTTATCATGCAATTGCTCATATCTACAACACAAGAAACAATAGGCAACCTAGTCCTCCTCCAGTAATCCCAACTTCATTTCCTCCCTCTCAACCTATTCTTCCACCAGCACCTCGTATATCAAATCTCAGCAAGGAGTATGATCTCATTGAACAACTTAACGCCACTCCTGCTAAGATTTCTATTTGGGATTTGGTTCAAACTTCACCTTCTTATCATGGGATGTTACAAGATGCTTTCAAAAACTTATATGTCCCACCTGTAGTGACACCTAATAACATGTCCTCTTTGATTGATCCTACAAACAAATCCAAAGCTCAAATTGTATTCACACAAGATGAGTTACCTTCTCCTGAAATCCAAAATCAATATGATCCTCTTATGATTGTGGTTATTATCCATGATAGTTCTATAAGGCGAACCCTTGTGGACAATGGATCTAGCCTTAATGTTTGTGGTGTGGACTTATTAGATAAGATTAAAGTGGATCGTGCTCTCATCAAACCTTCTTCTCTTACTATTTGAGGTTTTGATAATGTGGCTAAACAATGTCTACGTAACATAACCTTGCCTATTAAGGTAGGTCCTATTGTGTTACCTACACCCATTCATGTTATGCCTGGTAATTTGACATACAACCTTCTATTAGGGAGACCTTTGGACTAATAGCATGCAAGTTGTCCCCTCAACTTTGCATAGGCAATTCAAATTCATTTATAACAATACGACATACACCTTATTAGCTGATACCAAATTTCAAGAATAATTAAAATCTGGATCTTCTTGTTCAACTACTTCCCATTCTTCTCCTAATCCCCCTATTTCTTCAAATACATCCATTCCCTTCGATGATCTTGTTTCTTCTAGTACTCCCAATTCTTCTACTCAATCGAAATCTCCTCCTAAGGATATCTTTTCTCCCAAAGGAGTGCTCTCAGATGATGATTGGAGATCCCTAGACTTTAACCCTACATTTTTAGGAGAATATAGAGTATCTTGGAAAGGATCTAAGTGTAAAAAGGATAAATCTAAGCAGGAACCTAAAGAGAAACCTACTTTGTCTAAACAACTAAGTAACTATTTTGTGGCTACTTCTAATTCAAATAATTCTTCAAAGCCTTCCTCTAATTCATATAGCACTAAGACCTATGGGGCATCACCATCTCCTTCTGATTTGGCATCCCTTTATGGTCCTGGTTTTCACATTTTAGCTAAGAGTGGCTATGATGGCAATGGTTGTGGTGCAAATGAACAAGGAATTAAAGTTCCTTTAGAACATGATACACATGAAGCTTCATTTGGACTTGGATATAATCCTTCTAAGCTCACCAAAGTATCTAAAAGACCATCTCTCAATGTGAATGCTATATTTAGTAGTGATGATGACCTCACCTCAATTAAATCATCTCCTACTTCTTTCAACACTCATCCCCCTCATAAGGAAATCTTGGTGATAAACAAATCTCTTTATGGATCTCCTCAAGAGATTTCTAATCCCACTTATGAGGCTTTATTTTCTACTCATTCTAAAATCCCTTCTTCTAGGAATAAGGCTCTAATGAATTACACTTATTGTTAGGTCTCGGAGGCAACTGAGAGGGGGGGTGGGGGGGTGAATCAATTGTCTATTAATTTCAACCAAATATAACTTAACCAAACTTAGTGCATGATACCGGTAAACCAAACTTTAATAGTGTAGACATTTTAACAATTAATTGCAATAATGGTAAAGTTTAATGCATGAAACATAAAGACAAATAACATACACAACACATAACATAGTTATTTGTATGTGGAAACCTTGTAAGGGGAAAAATCACGGTGGGAAACCTTACCCACAATCAAATGATACTACTGTAGATAGTATGTGTGTACAAATGGGGTCTGCACATACAGAAAGGCCAACTGCTTAGAGCTCACTGCTCAATCACAGAATGGGAGTCACACTGACTACAATTGGATGGTTAAATCTAATGATAATGTACTACTCAAAATAGCGTCTTCATATGCTAGATTTAGTACCGGTTAAGCTCAGATTGTCTTCCTCATACCTTCCTTGAAACTTCAAATGATGTATGTGTGTATAGCTATGTTTATATTCACATATACCTTATTTTAATCCTTTCCACACTCTCACACATAATCTCATAAATGAGATCTTACATATATATCAAAACCTAAGACCAATTGTGTAGGTCAGCTCACTAAGATATTACAATTAAATCAATTACAAATGAATCAATATGTGATGCATGATTTCGGCTCAATGCATTTACAACAATAAAAAATCATCTCCATAATGTGTCATGTTGATCTAGAATAGATAATGCTTTCCGGTCCATAACCTAAACCTATTTGCCGGTAATAACAAATATGGAAACTCGATTGTGCCAATAATCAAATCACCAAAACCAAGTGTCCAAACAATGTCTTCGACATAACCAAGTAATCTCCAGATGATAACAAATCATCCTCAGTGTCGGTGAACAATATACCCTGCCAGTGAACCAGATACCGATGACTGTGCATAAGTCACTAAACATGTCGGTGAACATAACCAAAGATCTCCAAGTGTTCTCAAGAGTTGACAAGTGTTGACAAGTGTTGACATCAATGACAAAACCAATGCAACACATCCATAATACCAACAATCTCTCCCTTTGGCATTGATGGCAACACAAGATGGAAAAACCATCTAAGTGCCAAAGCAGAAATGCCAAAAACCAAAAACCAACAATCATACAGATACAAAGAGTTACAATCTCTCCCCCAATGAATAATCTCTCCCCAAAAGATAAAGTATTTTTCCATATATATCTCTCCCCCTTTGACATCAAATGCCAAAGCAATACAAAACCAAATACAATCAGTTCATAGAACTTATTACAAATACCAATTGTTATAACCACATTTATTCAATCTACTCCCCCTGAGAAGTATCTCTCCTTCCCCAAAGCCAGAAAAAAGTTTCTGTGTTAATTATGTCGGTCTGATGCCATGCTCCAACTGTCTAAGTTTCTACCGGTGAGGGTATAACTCCAAGATGCTCTCTTAGGTATTCAAAAGTTTCCTTAGGAAAAGGCTTAGTAAAGATATCTGCAATCTGCTCTTTAGTATTCACATAAACCAATTTCACTTCTTTTGCTTTAGCATTCTCTTTCAGAAAATTGAATTTGATAGAAACATGTTTAGTTTTAGAGTGAAATGTCGGATTCTTTGATATATCAATTGCTATCATATTATCACAGTAAATGATTATAGGTTCTTTGCATTTTACCTTTATGTCCTTCAACATTTGTTTAATCCATAATACCTATGTACAATTAGTTGTTGCTGCAACATATTCTGATTCTGATGTTGATAGCGATGTACAACTTTGTTTCTTGCTCAACCATGAAATTAGTCTGCTGCCAAGAAAAAATGTTCCGCTGGTGGTGCTTTTTCTGTCATCTACATCTCCTGCCCAATTTGCATCTGTGTATGCACATAAATCAAAATTTTCATTTTTAGGATACCATAAGCCAAGATTTGTTGTGCCTTGTAGGTACTGGAAAATCCTTTTCACTGTTGATTCATGATTTTCCTTAAGATTACTCTGAAATATTGAAACAATACATACTACATTCATAATATCAGGTCTTGTTTGTGTCAAATACAGTAAACCTCCTATCATAGACTTGTATCTTGTCAGATTAACAGGTGTTGATTCATCCTTCACAGATAACTTATCAGTTGTAATTTATTAAGTAATTCCTTCAAGTACTTTGATTGATCTATGAATATACCTTTATCAGTCTGTGAAATATGCAATTCTAAAAATAATTATATCTCCCCAATCATAGACATTTCAAATTCTTCCTACATCGTATTAGAAAAGTCTTTACACAATCCATCTTCTCCTCCAAAAATTATATCATCAACAAAAAATTCAATAACCAAGATGTCATCATTAGTCACTTTGTAGTATAAGTTGTTGTTAGCATTACCTTTAGTGTAACCAAGCTTCAAAATATATTTGTCCAATCTAGCATACCAAGCTCTAGGAGCTTGCTTCAATCCATATAAAGCTTTCCTTAACCTGCAAACCATATCTTTGTCATTTGTCAAAGAAAATCCATCAGTTTGTTCAATGTAAACTTCCTCTTCAAGATCTCCATTCAAAAATGCACATTTAATATCCATTTGATATACTTTATAGTTCTTGTGTGCTACAAAAGCTAAGAATAATCTGACTCCCTCAATTCTAGCTACCGGTGCAAAGGTTTCATTATAATCAATTCCTTCTTTCTGTGAATATCCCTTACACATTAATCTTGCTTTGTTTTTTATTACCTTAGCATCTTCATTAATTTTATTTCTGAATACCCATTTAGTTCCAATTACATTTTTGTTTTTAGGTCGGGGAACCAATGTCCATGTGTTATTCTTTTCAATTTGTTCCAATTCATCTTCCATAGCTTTAATCCAATGTTTATCTTCACATGCCTTATCAAGAGTTGTTGGTTCAAATTGAGAAATTAGACATACCTCTTCATTTTCCAGTCTTCCTCTAGTCATAACTCTTTGATACTTATTCCCAATTATCTGACTTTCAGAGTGATTCAATCTTAAATACCTGGGTGTATTCACTTGTTGTTGTTGTTCAGTCACTGTGGAATTCTCAGATGATGCCAGTGTGACTGGATCAAAATTTTGTACCGGTGTACTCATTGTAGGTTCATTTGTGATTATCTCAACTATCGGTTCAGAGTCTATAGACCTTCTAAACTATTCATCAATCTTCACATTTGCACTTTCAATTATTTTATGCAATCTCTTATTAAAACATCTATATGCCTTGCTCTTAGATGAATAACCAAGAAATATTCCTTCATCACTTCTCGGATCAAATTTGCCAATATAACCATCTCTCCTTATATAACATTTTCTTCCAAATATTCTGAAATATTTAAGAGTAGGAGTATTACCAAACCATAGTTCATGAGGGGTCTAACCAGTTTCACCTTTGATGTGAACTCTGTTGAATGTATAAAAAATTGTATTGATTGCTTCTCTCCAATACACATGAGGTAGGTTTGCTTCTGATATCATGCTTCTAGCTGCATCCAAAATAGTTATGTTCTTCCCTTTCAGAACTCCATTTTGTTGGGGTGTCTGAGGTGCTGATAATTGTCTTCTGATTCCATTCACTTCACAGAATGTATTAAATTCCTTAGATGTGAATTCACCTCCTTGATCTGATCTCAAACATTTGATTTTCTTACCAGTTTAATTCTCTATCATCACTTTGAATAGTTTGAATTTCCCAAAAGCTTCTGATTTCTCCCTAAGAAAAGTAACCCAACACATTCTAGAATAATCATAAATGATTAGCATAAAATATCTATCTCCTTGTAAACTTCTAGTTCTTGCTAGACCACATAAATTAGTATGAATTAAGTCAAGAACATTATTGGATTTTTCTGGAATACTCTTAAAATTTGCTCTAACTTGCTTTCCAAATTGACATTCCTTACATACCAGATTGTGAGGTTTAACAATCTTAGGTAAATCTCTTACTGCCTTAGTTGTACTGATCTTCACAATGCAATCAAAATTTACATGACACAGTCTCTTATGCCATAACCAACTTTCATCAATATGTGCAATCAAGCATGTCTTCTCATTGTTATTCAAATGAAAGATATTACCTCTAGTTTGATTACCAGTTGCAATTTCCAAACCAGTTCTATTCATGATTTTGCATTTACCATTCTTGAATTGTAATTGAAATCCCTTTTCAACTAATTGACCAACACTCAAAAGATTATGCTTCAAACCTTCAACATAGTAAACATTATTAGTATTGTGCTTACCATCAAAAGATATAGTCCCTTTTCCTCTGATCAAACAAGCTTTGTCATCTCCAAATCTTACTAGACCTCCATTATATTCCTGAAAGGTTATGAATTTACTCTTATCACCAATCATATGATGTGAACATCCGGAATAAATGATCCATTCATCCTTTTCTTCAATTTTAGCTGCCAGGGCCTGCTCTACCGATTGAACAATAGGTGTCGGTTGATCTTCTGTCATTACAACAAAAGCCCATCCATTTTCTATCGATTCCTCATCAGAATCATCAATAACTCCTTCATCGGCATAGTAACATGAATTGTCTCTATTCTTTTTAAATCTGTACCTTTGATATTCAGGGTTAGGCTTATATGTTCTTTTATCTTCTTCTTTCAATCTTGCATGTCTATCAGGACACCTAGATGCCATATGACCAATTTTATTGCAGTTAAAAAATTTAAATGGTGTTTTACCTTCATACTTACTTCCAACTAGACCTTTAGGTATTTTCCTTGCAAATAGTGCTTCAAGCTCTTCAAGTTCTTCATTATCTCTTCTGATTTCTTCAAGTTCTCTAGCATAGAGTGCTATCCAATCAGATTTTTCAAATGATGATGATGATGTTGCAGATGATGAAGCTTTGAAAGCCAAATCTGTCTTAATTGTAGCAATAGGACCAAATTCCTCAGGTTCAAAAGCTGAAAGTTTTCCAACCAAAGTATCTCTAGATACTGATGCATTAGGCATTATTCTCAATTCATTAGTAGCAGTTGCTTTCATTTTGTATGCTGGTGGCAAAGCTCTTAAAACTTTAGTTTCATCTTCACTTAAGGATCCTCCACAACATTGTATACCCAAAACAATTTCATTAACTCTTTCCATAAAAGCAGAAATCCTTTCATCTTCTTTCATTTTTCGATTTTCGCACCTAACCCAGAAGCATTCCAGTTTTGCAATTTTGATTGTGGTATCACCTTCATTCAATGTCTCCAATTTGTCCCAAATAAATTTAGCAGTAGATCGGTCTGATAATCCCATGATTTGTTGATCTGACAGTGTGCTCAAAAGTGCTTCTCTTGCTTTGCAATCATTTTTTTCATCATTAGCCAAGGTTGCTGGATTAGGTTGACCTTGAGTAGGAACAACATAGCCATTCTTTGTAACATCCCATATGTCCTTTCCAATGCAATTCAGATGTGTCTCCATCTTGATCTTCCATATACCATAGTTGGTTCCATCAAGCTTCAGACTGTCCTTCCTAAAATACTTAGTAGACATAGGATCTCCTCAAGTTGTTAAACTTCTACAAAAAGAGGACTAAGCTCTGATACCAATTGTTAGGTCCCAGAGGCAACTAAGAGAGGGGGGGTTGAATCAGTTGTCTATTAATTTCAACCAAATATAACTTCACCAAACTTAGTGCATAATAACAGTAAACCAAACTTTAATGTCGGTAAATAGTTTAACAATTAATTGCAATACCGATAAAGTTTAATGCATGAAACAGAAAGACAAATAACATACACAACACATAACACAATTATTTGTACGTGGAAACCCTATAAGGGGAAAAACCACAGTGGGAAACCTTGCCCACAATCAGATGATACTACTGCAGATAGTATATGTGCACAAATGGGGTCTGCATATGCAGAAAGGCCAACTGCCTAGAGCTCACTGCTCAATCATAAAATGGGAGTCACACTGACTACAATTGGATGGTTAAATCCAATGATAATGTACTGCTCAAAATAGCATCTTCATATGCTGGATTCAGTACTGGTTAGGCTCAGATTGTCTTCCCCATACCTTCCTTGAATCTTCAAATGATGTCTGTGTGTATAGCTCTGCTTATATTCACATATACCTTATTTTAATCCTTTTCACACTCTCACACATAATCTCATAAATGAGATCTTACATATATACCAAAACCTAAGACCAATTGTGTAGGTCGACTCACTAAGATATTACAATTAAATCAAATTACAAATGAATTAATATGCGATGCATGATGTCGGCTCAATGTATCTACAACAATAACAAATCATCTTCATAATGTGTCATGCTGATCTGGAATAGATAACTCTTGCCGGTCCATAACCTAGACCTATTTGCCAGTAACAACAAATATACAAACTCGATTGTGCCAATAATCAAATCACCAAAACCAAGTGTCCAAACAATGTCTTCGACATAACTATGTAATCTCCAGATGATAACAGATCATCCTTAGTGCTGGTGAACAATATAACCTGTCGGTGAACCAGACACCGGTGACTGTGCATAAGTCATTGAACATGTCGGTGAACATAACCAAAGATCTCCATGTGTTCTCAAGAGTTGAAAAGTGTTGACAAGTGTTGACATCAATGACAAAACCAATGTAACACATCCATAATACCAACACTTATCCCTCTCCTAAGATTTCTTGTGTGCAAGAGAAGTATGACTTAGTGGCCTATTTTTCTCCTATAAACTTCTCTCTTTATAAAGACTTTTTAACTTTCATTTTTAATCTCACTTATAGTAGAGAATTTAACATGTCATATTCAAATACCTCATTCAATCTATCATGTCTTTAAATAACATTATTAACTATTATGTTGCTCATCATTATGTGACATTGGTAGCTCACTTACTGGGGGCTCATTGTCATTCATGATGGTACAATTTCACGTGCAATCATACTTTTGGAAGCAACATAATAGCCTATTTCTATTCCATCTCTTATAGGGGGCAAGAGTGATTTCAAACATCTTTCCTTCTTAAGATTCAAATTTCCCCTTTGTGAAGTAGTGTCTTCTATAAGGATTTCTTATTGATTGTAGAGGTGTATTCATACTTGAATTTCTTCTCTCATATTGGAACAAGCATCCCTAATGGGTATCTTAAGTACATATCCTTAATTGGGACCTCCTCCTTGGTGTTGGAAGTCTTTTGATCATTCATCAATTTCTTTTCTTCATTGAGTGGTATCTTTTATAATAAACCCTTCTATTTTGTGCACATGCATATCCCTAATGAGGATCTCTTGCCTTCTTTTAGAAGAGTGTTGTTATAAATAATCTCTCTTTGATGTCATCTCAATCATCTGCTCTTTTCAAATCTTTTGCATTCATTTGTTCATTCTAGAAGATGTTATATTTGTCTAAGACAACTCCTCTTGAAGGTAGATGTCTTTTGAACAAAGATCTCTTCTCCTCCAAGGATCTCCTTTACACCTATATAGAAAGATATCTCTTTTCAACTATCTTATCCTTGCTTGAAGAGTATTCCCTCTCTTGCTTGGATTTATAGCATTGTTGCATGATGGATATATTTTTGGTGTTGAAGGTAGGTATCCTTGCTCTACTTGCACACACATGCATGAGGTTGAGTGGAACTAACGGTGTTATCACTCCCCTCCCTTACATGGATCACCCAGACAGACTCTGGGGGCTTGTTGTCCATGGTTCATTTTCTCTTATCATGGATCACCAAAGTGTGTATTCTTGCTTTCTATCTCTTCTTCCTTCTCTTGCCTTTGTTTCCATTTGAATCTTTCATATTGTGTTAGAGAGCTCTCAAATCCTCACACCCTTTGTTGTGTTGGAATTTAGGCTTAGTTCTCTTTCTTACCAAATGATTCATTAGATTTTTTTTATCATGTATCAAATCTTCTTGTGAGCATTTATCATCAATCTTCTTTCATAATTTGATGTGGTAAAAATGATACCATGTTTCAACTCACTAAAACTAGCAAGCTGAAATAGGGGGGGCATATAGCTACCCTCGAATTTTAATCACCTTCCTTAGTAAGCATTTAGGTGATTTTGTGATTTTATCTAACATGTGGTTTTGTAGGGTGTGGATCCTAACTGTGTATTGCAGATACCACTAGGGGCTTCATCCGACAACTTGTGGATATATCCTTTTTCATGAATGT
Organism: Cryptomeria japonica; assembly: GCF_030272615.1. Lineage (NCBI taxonomy): Eukaryota > Viridiplantae > Streptophyta > Pinopsida > Cupressales > Cupressaceae > Cryptomeria > Cryptomeria japonica. The sequence goes on from NC_081414.1 coordinate 155,650,143, forward strand.
TTACTTTTCTTTACTTTATCTTGAATATGCACATAGTGTCATATGACCGCTAAAGTGGGGCCTAAATGTAGTGTCGTAAATTGCACACCCTTGCTAGGGTGGTACAATTTCACACTTAGGTTAGCACCCACCTTAGTGTTTTTGCATCTTGCATTATTATTTCCCTTTAAGCATTTAATTAAATCTAAAGTCCTATTTCATCACTTCATACATCATAAAATTGGGCCCTTTACCCTAAGTGTGCCTCTTTTTATTTTATTCCTCCAATAAATCATTTAATCATAAACCCTAATTATGTCCTATTTCGACCTTTAAGGCCCGATTTCGCATATCAAAACACCTCAAAATCAGCTATAACTTTGGGATCACTCTAATATCATCATTTCTAACAGCCCTAAAAATTTGGTGAAAAGTTAGTCGGACCATGTGCATTCCTGCCACGGTCCTCGGTTTTTTCCTCGAAATTTTGAGAACACAATTCTATGATATTATAATGCTTAACCCCAAAAGATTGGCGGGAAATTCAATTTCTAGGTTGGCCTAAAGTTGGAATTAAGTCAAAATTAAGATCTAGGGTTTCATACATAAGAGCTCTCTTTCTTCATTTGAAGGCAACTAAGATCTATCTATCTGAGAATCTAAGAGAAGATTTTTGGAGCACAAGGAGCCTTCTATGTAGTGAAAGAGAAGCCTATGTGGAGTCCTCAACAACATTCAAAAACATTCAACAATATTCAACAACATTCATCAAGCATTTGTCAAGCATTCATCATCAATTAGGAGCCTTGAAGACATTGAAGAATAATAGGAGATCTAGTGGCAATATCTCTCCCTTGGGGATTGGTATGATTTCATGTTATTTTCATGTCTTTGCATGAGCTTCTTTACATCAACTTTAATATTTACATTCATGCTTTAGATCACTTTGCATCATTGATTTAGAACATTTACTTTGTAAATTACAAGCAATTAGGGTTTTCTCCTTAGGGTTGCTCTAGATTGTTTACTTTCATTTTAGGATCTTGCATACACACAAGGTTCTAGCACACACATTTTTAGTACATTATCGGCTATTTGTGGAGGAGGAAATCACCAAAATAGGGGTTTGACCTAGGCAAAACCCTATATAGCCACCCAAACCTTCCCTTTTTAGTTGCAGGTGCAGAAACAAGTACCCGAAGGCAATTCAAGATCAGGAAAAGGCACTGGAACCACCCAAAAGTCTCAGAAGTGCATAAATATGCCAAGGACAGGAGCATGGTGCCCTAGTCTTGTCCAGGACAAGGGCGTTGCACCTTGGTCCCTCCATTTTGCATTCAAATTCAGTAGGTTACAGACCCAAGACCTCCAGTTTGCAGTGTCTCAGTTGCAGCCTCCTGTCTGCAAAAATAGGACAGTGGCGTGGCACCCTAGTCCAAGTCAATTTTGTTCAATTTGTAGCATCAAGTACACATCCATAATCCTCTCCCTTTCATTCTTTCAGTAGCTCAGTTTCAGATCTGCAAGTTTGTTCAATTTTGAGTTCATTTATGCTTCATTCTTCATCTCCTGGTCTAATTGATCAATCAAACCCTTGTTTTTCTCATCATTTGCAGCAAGAGGAATAGAAACCCTAAGAGGTAATCCTTGGCTCTCTTTATCAAAGAAGTAGACAAAGAGATCTACCTCCCTAGGCTCTTTCGTATTCCCAATGTGTTGGCAAAAGTAGGATTAGGTCCTAGTCACCCGATCTCGCTTATCCCGCCACCACACTAACAAATATCCTTTTTTCCTGACATAATTTTTCCCCTCTTTTTCCCCTCGAAATTGCTTTGGGATTTGGCTTGGACATGCAAAACCTGGAAAGCAAACACAAAATAAGTATTTAGAAGTTTTCCTTAGTTTTCCAGACTTTGCCCATGTGGCTAACAACTTTTAGTTATCCAAATTTGATGAAACAAAAAATGTTCATTAGGAAAATTGTCATCTTTCCACCAATATAAATTATTCCTTATTTTGAATTTAATAAATTATTATTATTAATTTCCTACATGAATTATGACTAAAATCTTGATTGATAGGTTGAATGAAAAGCATCTTGAAATTTCAAATGGTTTGGCATTTTTTGAATCTAAAAGGTACACCACATTCTATGCTTCACATACTATAGGATTAAAAAAAATTGAATTTCATAAAGTTTTGGCCAAGTTATGGTTGTCAGACATACGCGTTTTCATATTTTAAAAAAAATCTAGTAAAAGATTCATTACTAATTATTTACATTGGAAAAATACAAAAAAATATGTGGCACATTCGGGCATGTGTCCTCTAATTATATTTAAAGTTTTGTAAAAAACTATTATGTTTTTCTTGTACTTAGGTTGGTAAGACAAACACATGCTTTTTATCTTTTTTCTTGAAAATTTAGTACTAGTGGATCGAAATTTCAAACTTTCACCAAATAGATTTATTTTTTTCAAAAAAAAAATATTATCTTAGAAATTACATTCAATTTACTACAAATTTAGTTCTCATATATTTTTAAAATTATGTTGATAACCTATTCAAATTTTCATGTCAAGTTGCCTAGCTTTTTTTTTTATAATTTTCATTGCCACTTAAGGGCCTTGTTTGGTTCCTCATGATCATACACGTACCCATATCCCATAAGCAATAAATACCACCAATCATTCCTTGTGACCTAATGCACTAGCATTGACCTTTGTTCTAGATCTTAGATGAGATATTAATTAGTCATTTATTCAACTAAGAGTTTTGTTTCCTAGATGGAAACAATATCTTAAGCATGCTCACAAATCAAATTCTTAGTAGCCTTTGGATAGGGAATGGCATCCAACTCCCTAAAATTCCAAGAGATGACAATAATTTTTGAGGGGTGTTGAAATGTGAATCTAATGTTTTAATCACACCAAATTCAACCAATGACTCCTCTATCAATTTTACTTTCTCTTCATACTTTTCCTTCCAACCTTAATGGGTTTTTTCATTTCCCCCTTTCTTAATGTTATTCTATTGTAGACAAAGCATAGTTAGAGCCTTCTTTTTATTGTTATCATTTACCTTAGAGATAGGCCCTAAATTTGTAGAAATTTGCACTTCCTTTTCTACCATTTGAAAATTTGACATCCCTATATCCTCACCTTCTATATCTGAGATACCTTCTTTCTATAGAGGGCCCTCAAGTTTTTGATTAATTAAAATCAAGTTTTAAGGGACCCGAAACCCAGATACATAAGAAAGATATTCAATAAAGCAACAAAATACTACAGCAACAAAACACCATCAAAAAGACTAGCAACATAGGAAAGGACAGCAAAAGGCCAGCAAGAAGTTGGCCCCAAGCCCAGCAAAAAACAAAATTTAGAAATTCTTCATGGTTTCTTCTGCATCCTGTACCAAAAGCATCATTGCCTTTGCCGCTTCCCTCAAATCAGTATTTTCCTGAGCAGTCTGGCTATCTTTCATCTTCATTTCCTTCTCCATCATAGTATGTCTGGTTTTGTGCCTAGAGGTTTGGTGGCTTAGGCTGGAAGTAGGAGCATCTTCAATAACCACCAGGTTCTTCTCCTGGTTTTTCTTTTCCAAGTGATTCACCAGCGCGTTCAGGTTCTGGGAGGAGACTTTTAGAACCTAGAGGCTATGATCCATAAGGCTTTTCAGGGCTTTCTCATTTCTAGCCATCCAGGCATTGACATTGTCCTTATCCTTCTCCACCTGTTCCTTCATAATTTTGATGACGTCCTCCAGGTGTTTCAGGTTGCCTTTAATCAAGTCTTTCTCCAGCCAGTCTTCCACTTCCATTTCTTCCTCCGCTTCACTATTCTCCATCTCCTCGTGCTGCTTCCTAGAATCAGACATGTTGATCAACTTGTTGATCTTAACTTCCAACTCCCTCTATTTACCCTGCATGCTGGTAACGTTTTCCACCACCCACTTCTAAAAATTGAAGAATTCAAGGGTACAATTGCGGGCAATATCTAGAATGGTTTCCGTAGAATCCTTGCTTTGTTCCATCTCCTCTGCATTAGGGTTTTCACCTTCCTTAGGCTTCAGAGCCTTTTTCTCATTTTCTGAGCCTTCAATATTATGTTGACGATTCTCAGAATTTCCCCCTTCCTCTCCTTCCCCATACTTCTCCTCCTTATTGATCTCCTTTTTAGAAATTTCTTCATTATTCTTTCCCTCCTCTTCTTCACAAAGCACATCCTTTTCTTCCTGCACAATATCAACCTTCCTTTTTTTATGGGTAGGGGTTCTGGTCTCCTCAGTCGAACTAGAGTCTATGCTTTTCTCAGAAATCTATTGGGGGGTGAAGTAAGATATATTATCCTTCTTCTCCAGGTTGCTCTTCTCGTCCTCCATCTTAGGGAAGTTTTTGAAGGCCTTAGTGGTGTACTTTCTATCCCTATAGAATTTGGTCCCCTCCATCTTGAGCCCCGTTACCTCTGAGATCAGACTTTCATCAATGTGCCAGATTTCCCCAAATAGGGTAGCCTTGTTATTGCTCCAGATTTTTGCGAACCCCTGAGAAACAGAGCTTCTACTACCATGGAGCTTCTCCATATAATCCGTGAACCCATGTCGGTGGAGCCTTCTCCACACCTTCCTTTCGCTCTTCCAGTGCTCACAACCGGACGGTTCATTCCTGTTAAGGCTACCTCCCATTCTGCTTTCCAGGTCACAATCACCTCTGTTACAACTCTCGGCCTGCAAGTAAAACTCTATGTTTCTGGTTTTTCCTTGAAAATATACTTTCACAATTTTGAGATTTCCATTCATGTTCATACGAACCTGGCTATTATTACAATTACCTCTCGCACACATGTGTTCCTGGTTTTGATGTCGAGAAGCACTCATCGACTGGCAGTTCATCCGCCCCAAAACTCTGTCATTGGTACTCGTTCCCCAGAATTCAATCATAATATTTGCTTGCTCCATTAAGGCGATCAAAATATAATTGTTCCTTAGTCTCCCACTTAATGTGATCTTCCCCTATATATTTGACCCCCTTTTCCAAATTAACCCCTTCATTAGCAAGGATATCCGCTACCTTGTTACCCTCTCTAAAAGTATGGGTTAAAAAAATGCTAACATAGTTATTAAGGATAGTCTTAGCATTTTTAATATTAGCAATATTCCAAGAGACTGAACTAATACCTTTGAGGGCTTGTATAATATTTAAGGAATCCCCTTCAAGCCAGATTTTTTAAAATTTGAATTCCTGGGCTAACTGGAGGCTCTTAAGCATGGCCATAGCTTCAACCACATGGTTGTTTTGGATTCCAAATGGGGAAGCAAAAGTAGCAATACACCTTCCTTGAGCATTTTTGATAACTCCACCTCCACCAGCCTTTCCAGGGTTCCCTTTGGCAGCCCCATCAAAATTAACCTTTATCCAGTCATAATCAGGGAACCTCCAAACAATGTTTTCTCTCTTCTTCTTGTTATCCACTCTGTAGACCTTATCAATCAGGTTCCATTCAGTAATAATGCCTTTTTCCATATCATTCATATTTATAATAGCCCATTGTTGATTATTCTTGTGAGGGATGTTGATGTTCTCCTTTATAGCCCTGCATATTTTTTCAAAGACAACCTGAGTTTTACACTTTTCTTCCCTAAATATCCTGTTATTCCTTTCTTTCCAAATGCCCCAGCATATCATGGGGAGGGTCAGGGACCACAGGTTTTTAATAATTTGACATTTGGTAGGATAATTCCATTGCCATATTATATCCTTAATACTTTTGTTCATGACCCAATTAATTTTCCATTTTTCCCATATTTTACACTAGATTTCCTTAGTGAAGGAGAAATGAAAAAATAGGTGATCAACTGATTCCTCCTCCTTCTGACAGAGCTCACATCTGTTAGGGAATGTAAAGCCCCTTCGAATTAAATTATCAATAGTAAGGATACTATTATGAGAAGCAAGCCAAAAGAACATGTTGACTTTAGGGATCAAGATGTTGTTCCAAACTTTACTCCAAAAGGGATTGCGGATTTGAGAAAAAGTGTTTTTATAAGCAGAAGAAACTGTGAATTCCCTTTAGGGTCACTTTTCCAGAGGAAAACATCATCATAGTTGTTGTTAGGGGAAAAGGATAGCAACTCTTTCTGAATAAAGGAAAGACCAGGATGGATGTCCTCCAGATTGGCCCATTTATTCTCCTTCCAATAGTCACAAACCATCAGCCCAAACCTCCTTTTACATTCTTCAATAACTTGATTGTTGTTTTGATCAAATAGGGCTTCATTCTTCATCCAGGGGTCTTCCCAAAACCTTATTCTGTCACCTTTTCCAAGGACCCATGCAGCTCTAGCTTTTGCAACTTTTATGGCTTTGGTTACACTATTCCAGATGAAAGAACCAGCTAGGATATCTTCATCATTGAGGATCCCTTGGATAGTCTGACTCTTAATGTATTTGTCAAACCAAATTTAACTCGAGTCTTTCTTAATGTCAAAATCTCTCCATAATTGCTTGGCAAGAAGAGCTTTGTTAAAAGTTTAAATAATTTTAATCCCCAACCCTCCTTTGTTCTTTGGTCTACACACCTTGTCCCATGCAATCAAAGGTATTCTCTTCTTTTCTTCAACTCCTAACCATAAGAATCTCTTTTGAATTCTTTCCATAGTTTTAGCAATTTTAGCCGGAATACCAAACAGACTGAGGGCATAAACAGGGAGATTTTGAAGAGTTGCTTGGAGGAGCTGCATTTTCCCAACTTGAGATAACATTGAACCTTTCCATCCTACAAGTCTCTTATTAATTTTATCAATGATCATATTCCAGAAAGAATTTGGGGGAGCCATCCCTAAGGGAAGACCCAAGTAGGTAGAAGGCAGCAAGTCCACTTTACAACCAATTATATTGGCTATTCTCTGTTGTCTTATGATTGGAGTATTGAGAAAGTACATAGCTGATTTGTCCCAGTTAACTAGTTGACCAGTTGCCAAAGCATAGGAGTTGAGAGTAGTTTTGAAGGCTTCAGCCTCCTTGACTGAAGAATATCCCATGATGCTAGTATCATCAACAAACTATTGATGAGTGCAAAACACATTGGCAGAAGAAGGTTGAAGACCTTTGATAATTTTGCTTTGTTTCAATTTATGAATCATTCTACTTGTACTTTCAGCCAGAATGGTAAAAAGGATAGGTGATATGGGGTCTCCTTGTCTTAGCTCTCTAGAGTTTTTAAAAAAATTTGTAGGAGATCCATTAACCAAAATAGAGAACATAGGAGTAGTGATTAGTTCTCTGATTATTTTGATAACCTTACCATCAAAACCAAAAGCCCCCATGATTTTAAATAGAACATCCCATTCAACTCTATCATAAGCCTTTGCCAAATCCAACTTTATCAAGAAACCTTCTTTCTTGGCAGCGCTGAGAGAGTGTATGTTCTCATGAACAAGAATGATTGAATCAAGAATCTGTCTACCAGGAACAAATCCTTTTTGCTCTTTAGATATGATGAAGGGAAGAATCGCCAACATTCTAGTCGTCATCACTTTGGATATTATTTTATAGAAAGAGTTGCATAGACTAATAGGCCTAAATTTTCCCAAAGAATCTGCCCCAGCAACTTTGGGGATTAAGGCAATAAAAGTGGAATTCAACTCCTTAAGGATTCTTCTGGATCCAAAAAATTCTTTTACCGCATTAACCATATCCTTTCCCACAATATTCCAAAATTCTTGAAAGAAAAATAGAGGGAATCCATCAAGGCCCAAAGCTTTATCCCCTTGAAAGGAGAAGATAGCTTTTTTGATTTCTTCAGCAGATGGGATGGCAGCAAGGGTCTTATTCTGAAAAGAGTTTATAATATTAGGAATATTGTTGACTAGATTGAGTTGATGGGTCTGATCAAGATCCTCATTACTAGATAAGAGCTGCTTGAAGAATCTAACAGCTTCATCCCAGATTTCATCCTTATTTGTCAGAGTGTTATTCTTAGCAGTTAACTTGGTGATTCTATTTGTTGCCTTATGTTTTAGGGAAGTCATATGGAAAAACTTAGTATTTTTGTCCCCTGCCTTCAGCCATATAGCCCTGAATCTCTGTCTCCAATATATTTCTTCCCTTGAAATTATGGTATGAATGTTGTCAAGGACCTTATCTTCCATGTCTTTGGAATACTTTGTGTAGCACTCTTTCTGGATGGAGATTTGAATCTGGTTCAGTTCCTCCTTTAACTTTTTCTTTAAATCAAAAATATCACCAAAGACCTTTTTGTTCCAAGTCTTAATGTTGGTTTTGACATTTTTAAGTTTTTTGGCAACTTTATACATGGTTGTTCCATTAATATCAAGATTCCACCATTCAGCAATGGACTTTTCAAGATTGGGGTGGGATATCCACATCTTTTTGAAGCGAAAAGGGAATCTTTGATTTTGCTTAGAGTTCTCAGCAACAAAGGAAATGGGATAATGATCTGATCCAATTCTATTAATGATAGAAAGGGAACAACTATGAGAAAGAATCCAATCATTAGAGAGAAGAGCTCTATCAAGTCTTACCTAGATAAGATCTTCCCCATCTCTTCGGTTTGACCAAGTGTAGGAGGCTCCACTGAGATCCAAATCAATGAGAGCATTGTCATTGATAAAGTCCATCAGGTCGGATCTACTTTTAGGTTGAGCTTGACTACCTCCAAATTTTTCTCTATCTTGCAGAGGAGTATTGAAATCTCCCATTACAATCCAACTATTCATAGAGAAATTTTTCCTTTTTTGTTGAACTTTTTCCCAAAATTTACTTCTAGCATGTGTGGAATTAGGGGCATAGATATTAGTTATAACAAATTCCTTCTCATCAAAAATATTTCTAGCTTATAAGGATAGAATATTGCCATCCTCATCAATCATATCTCCAGAAGTTGTGCTTTTATTCCAGAATATAGCAACTCCTCCAGAGGCGCCATTTGAGCTACTACCACAGACTCCCCCATTTTTAAAAAACTTAAGTTTCTCCACTTTCTCTTTGCTCATTTTAGTTTCCTGAATCAGGATAATATCCGGATTTTGATCTCGAATAAGATTCCTTAATATATCTTGTTTATTGAGACCATTTAGGCCTCTTATGTTCCATGATATTACCTTCCTTTTGAGACATGGGGGCAGGACTCCTTGATAGTTCTCTACCTTCCATCAGCTATGTTTTGTTTACTCTCCTGGTCCCTATGCCATTTCATGGTTTTGCATCCTGATGGGGATCTTGATTCCCCAAAATCTACCTTAGACCTGGTTCTGGTTTTTACTCCATTAGGACCTCCTTTCTTCTTGGTCTTAATTTTCTTTTCATTTTCTATCGTGTATTCTTCTTGTTGTTCTGCCCTGGATTCATCTTGTATGTTACTCCAAAGCTTTTCTCTTTTCTGGGGTGAAGTGGTCATATTTACTTCTATGTTCTGGAATAAGGCATTTAAGTTTGCTTGTGGTGATCCAAACTTGTTGCTCCTTCTCATTTCTATTTCTTGTTCCTGAAGCTCTTTCCCTAAACAGGGTTCTTCTTTCTCTGACATGGGTTCATATCATTCCTCATGATGAGAGTCAGTGATATCCTCAATCTCACCATCCTCAAGGGTCTCTGTACTGATTTCATCCTCCTTTTCTTGCAACTGAAGGGCTTCAAAGATATTACCTATTTTGATCTCAAACTCCTTAGTTTCATTCTTCTTGTTCCCCTTCATAGTAGGGTCTTTAGTTAAGTCAGTGGATTCATTTTCTTGATTTTCTGAAATCAGATTTCCACTTTTTTCTTCTGCATTATTGCAGACTTTGTTGTTATTTTTTTCTTTCCATATCGGTTTATTAATATTTTTGTCTTTAATCATAGGTCTTTTAGGGCTGCTAGGACAAGCCTTAGCCCAATGACCTGCTTTTTTGCAAGAAAAGCACACAAAAGGGAGAGATTCAAATTCAATGGTTTGTTCCCATAACCCAAGTTTGGAATTTATATCAATGGTACTTGGGAGATCCATATTCTATGAAATGTTGATGCAGATGCATGCATACACAAGTCTCTTGCGATTTGCAGTCATTGGGTCTATCGCAATAAGCTCCCCAGAGGAGTTAGCAATTCCTGAGAAAACATCCTCCATCCAGTATTCCAATGGTAGTCCAGGCAATCTAATCCACACCGGGGTAGATTCAAAAAAGGAATCATTTAGTTCCATGTTAGGGGTCCATTTTCTAATAGAAAGAGATGATTTACCAAACATCCAAGGGCCTCCACTTAGAACTACTTCCAAATCTTTCCCACATGAAAAAGAAAACACAAAAAAACCCCTTGGCAAGGCAGAAACTTCAGCCTATCCTTTCATTCTCCATTTTCTTTTAACAAAGGATCTAACATCCTCAATATTAGGTCGGGGTCCAACAAATTTTCCCACCAAAGAGAGAGTGATTAAAGAAATGCTATGATCAATAACCAAATCACGAACCTCAATCGCAAGTTTACCTATTCTATTGTCTGATATATCCTTCACAAAGGGGAGAGAAGATTTACCAGTCGGTTTACCAGAGGAATGTCTAGCGAAGAGGCTATTCCATGGTTTAGGTATTTTCCCCTCCTTAGTAGTACCTAAATCAACTTGCACCACCTCGGGGCAAGAATCTTGCATGTTTTTAAAATTTTCAGGATCGGGAGGAGGGTCCCATGTTCGTGGGTCCCCATCCCGTCTTCCATGCTCATCATCAGTTGTATGTCCTCGAGCTGTAGTGGATTCAAACCCAGAGGACCCAGCATTATTTTTCCCTCCATTTCTTGAATTCAAATTTCCCCCTACAAACGTTGTTCCCTCCGTTGTTCCCTCCATGTTTGGAAGGGGGGTTTGCTACTGGTCCTCAACAACTAAATCTTTTTGAGTTGGTGTGCTCAAATCCTCAGAACCCAAAGGAGGAGCTAACAAAGCATTTGAAAAAAATGGTCCTTTAAAATTACTACCCTAATTAAATAATATCTCGTCATGCTTCATTGACTTAGTATCCTCAAATCTTTCCAAAATGTCAAACTTATTATTGGAAGATCCAGTTGCATAATGTTTTGTGTGCAATTACCACATTTCCCTTTTGCTCAAGATTTCATAGGCATAAACCCATCAACATTAGGTTGATCTAGGAGAGTTGGAGAACTACCCTTAGCCTTCAAATTACCTACTTGAGAAACATGGGAGGATTGAACAAGCTTGGCTCCAACTCTAGGAAATTCCTTTGAAGATGTTTGTATTCATGATAGGTTCAACATCCAAAATGTAGGGCTTCATAATAAACCTATTAAAGCCAACTCATGCTTCCTAGTCTAAGTTGTATAGAATCTAGAAGAGGGTTATTTAAATTTATTTCAACAGGGATACGAGCATAAGTGGCTACATTTGTATCCATTTTTTGTCAACAAAGGCCCAAAGCTTTTTTAATAACTATAGAAATTGATTGAAGGATATCCTATCTCTAGAGTTTCATTAGAAGCCTTGGTAGCCGAATCCATATAGGAATCTTAGTCGACAATTCCTCCATTGGATAGAACTCCACATTCCATGGCTTAATAATGTAGTATCCTAAAAATTTTCCCCTTGCAATTTTTCAATCACATTTGGGTCTTCGCCTTAGTGTTTGCGCCCCTCGGCCTGATCAAAGACCTGATTATGCTCACACGTGCCAAAAATACCATTCAGGTCAAAGGTGTATCACATTGCCACCTTGATCTTTCCCCCAAATAGGGTAGGACTAGGGCATGGTGCCCTGGTACTCACCAAGACCAGGGCGTCGCGCCATGGTCCTTCCTAAAGGGGACCTAAATTGGACCCCTTGTCCCATCTCAAATTTGCAACGAGAAATACCCCTCCATGTCGGCTCATGTCAAAAAATTAATTAATTCATCCTACGTGCAAGTATATAAGAGGGATTCCCCCTCTCATTTGATCATATCACATACACACAAGAGGTCTTCAAGCACTCAAGAGATCAAGCAATCAAGCATTCAAGAGCAATTAAGCATTTTAAATCTTCCTTCAAGCTTTGGAGTAGCAATAGAGACAAGATTTCAAGCATTGAATAGGAGATCATCATTCTAATTCATGAATTCCTAGTTCCATGTGGAGGCAAGCAAAACTTCACAAGGAGGTATAAGCATTTCATTTTCAATCAATTCAACATCCCCTCAAAGAGGAGGATTTCTACTTTCGGTCCTTTCAATTACATTATTTCAACCACTTGGTTAATTCCAAAATCGGGATTTGACCTAAAGGAAAACCCCTATTCCCAACACATTTCTCTTTCTTTCTGTGTGCAGAAAATAGGTGCACAGTTGTACGTTTGGATTTAAGCTTTATTTGCAAAGATGGATAAACCCTTTTCGACGCACGGAAAGTTCGGAGAACCAAGAGGGTAGGTGTCCTGGTCCTGACACATGGTCCCTGCTACTTTTGGCAGATTTCATAGAGAAGCTCTTAATCGTCTCAAACTTCTCAGATCCAGGTGCACGACGAAATCCTAAATCTGTAGCTCACTGTTTTCTCAAATTGTCTTCATTTTCAACATGTAGTCTTAATTGAACTAGTCAACTTACAAAAGAGGGTCAAACATATTCCATTTCAATAAATATACTTATTATTTAGTCCTAATCTAATTAGTGACTGAATCTAGTGGATTTAACCCCTCTTTTGAATGTAAAAGCATCTCCCCCAAGCAAAAATAGGTGATTTGGTGATTTCTCCTTCATTGTTGCAAAATGCCAGGTCACCTAATTTCCCCCTTTACATTTTGGTGAACCCGACATGTCTTATGCTTACTTCTGATTTTCATTTTCAGATTTGATTTGTATGCAATTAATTAATTCATATTTGCAATTACAAGTTTACTTTCCTTGCAATTTTTAAAAATTTAGAGGTTAAATTCATAAAAACCCTAATTTTTAGATTCAAAATTGAGCTTGTGATTTATCTAAATTGGATTGATTGTTTTAGATCTGAGAACTCTTAAATTTTGCAATTCAAATTTTCATTTACACATTTAATTTTCAAAAATTTAAAAAATTAAGTGGTTATATCACAAAACCCTAGTTTTAAATTTTAAAATTGAACTTGTGGATTGTGTAAATCTTGAATTGATTTTGAAATTTGAGTCCTTGCTTCAATATAAAAATTCACTTTCCCACCTTCCAACATTCAAATTTTCAAATTTAAATTCTTAAAATTAAGTTGTTTATGCAACAAACCCTAATTTTTTAATTCAAGTTAATCTTGTGCAATTCCAAATTTTCCTTTAAGCATTTAATAAAATTTAGATCTAAAGCTCATAAAAGTTGGCTCTTAACCTTGAGTGTGCCCTTTTTTGTTCCTTTCTTTCAATTAATCATGTCATTGAACATCCTAAGTGCATTCTATTTCGACCTTCAAAACTTAATTTCGCATACATAGACATCTCCAATTTCCATATCTTTATGAAATTCCCATTAAAATCGCAATATCTTGCTTCCCCAAAAATTTGGTAAAAAGTTGGTCGGACCATGTGTTTGAACCAAGTAGCTAGCTGCCTAGTCCCGACTTTTTCTCCTCAAATTTTGGGAGCTTGTTATAACTGTATTATGTTGTTCAATTCCAAGGATTTGTGAAAATTTTATTGATTTTAGGTCACCCTATGGTCGAAAAAAATTCTCAATGTCAACATTTTAATTTGCAATTTATATTTTAAAATTAAGTGGTTAATTACATACACCCTAATTTTTGAAATTAGATTGACTCCTTCAATATTGCAAAATTTAAATCTTGAAATTAAGAGGTTAGTTTTGGACAACCCTAATTTTAAAATTTAAATCTTCCCTCCTTTCAATTTTCAATGTTAAAGTTAAGAGGTTATTTTCACTAGGCCCTAATTTTAAAATTTAGTCAATTTTGGAGATTGCATTATTACTCTTTCAATTAATTTGTGGGTTATCATTTTTCTAGATTTCAAAATTCAAATTTCCAATTTCCCTCCCTTAGTGCATGAGTTTTACTACTGTTGGTGTAAATAATTATTCATCATGGATATTATTACACCTTACTTAAGTTTACTTAGGAAATGCATTTCATAGTAGTTTGGGTATGAGACACTTGGGTGTTTGTGCCACATTGGGATAGTGTGTGTAGGAGAATTTCCACCTTTTATGGTGTTGATCTTGTTACTACTCTATCATATCCACTTATTGTGGACTGATAATTCCACCTTTGGTGGGTGATCCACCTCATGTGGAATATTTTATTGTTTCTCCTACCGACCACACCTATTTCCTACCTACCCTTGTTTCTTATTGAGCCACATGCCATGTTTGTGTGCTCACATATCCATATTGTCTTGCCTATATAAGCAAGCTCATCTACATTGTATGTAACAATCTTTTTTATCTATTGATGAGAATACAATTTATTCTTGTCCTATATTTTGTCTCTCTATTTTGTATATTTCTATGAGCTCTTGATCTTGGCAAAATCTCACATGGTATCAGGGCCATTAGAGTTTCATTGATTCATCCTTGAGAGGCATTATTGCAACGTCAAGAGGCAGATCTAAGGAGCAGCATCTTTTGGAGGCATCCTAGACCAGATCCGACCTCGCCATTGAATCCGAGTGGAAGTTTTCATGAATTTTGAGCATAAATTCGGCCTATTTTGGTGAAAGTCAAATTTTGGGCTTGGAGGAAAAATTTTGCCCAATTTGGGTGGTACGGTACAGATTTCAAAAAAAAAATATTTTTTTGCAAAAAATAAAATAAAATTCATCTTCCGTAGAAAAAATCAAAAAATCAAAAAAATATGTTTTTGGGGGGTCCGCAGACCCCCCCGTGACCTGTCATACTGCAGGTACCGACTACAACTGTCGGCCCCCGTGTGATCTCTGCTCCTTTCGAGCCATCGTACCTCCTTCCCACACTCCTGTCAGGCCTCCCAACGACCTACTCCAGCGCTCATCCTCAGTCCTGTTGGCGCATACCTACAGTGGCACGACCCCTCCTCTCGGTAGCCTGCATCTTTCACAGCCCCCGCGTGAACACTGTCGGCACCTCCTGGATCTCACTGCCGGCAACCGACCACCCTGCCGCCATCCTGGTCGTCGATCATCAGAGCAACCCCACTGCCTCCGGCACCGGCATCTTCCTATCAGTCACTACCTCCCGAACCTGCCATGTTTGCTGCCATGCAAGCCCCTCTGCCACATCATCTTCGCCTCGCTAGCAAACAATGCCACATCACCTTTGCCACGTCAGCAGTGCCACGCCATCTGTTCATACAGTACGAACGCCCAGTCAACCAGGAAGTGAAGTTTTGGCGACGACCGTCAAATTTAGGCTCGCAGTTTGCTGACGTCATCATTTTTTTGAAATTTTTGCAAGCCCCTCTCATTAAGCTTTTCACTTTTGTAGTTCAACTTTGGAAGGCCATATCTTGCTCATTTTTGCTCCTTTTTTGATGCAATTTTTTTTGAAATGGGATATAATTTTGTTTAATTTCTCATGGTGGCATTATTTTCTGATTTTGATGGACAGATTTTTCATAAACCTCAATTTTTGGTGATTGTACCTATCCAATCCTTGTTTCAGGTGCCGTTTTTTATGAAAGTGAATAATTTTTTGTCTACTCTCATAATATGCTATCAATTTGTAGAAAATTACGGTAGAAATTTTAATTTCAGCATATGGTCTTTTTTGGCCAATTTGGCACTTGTATTGCATAGATCCATCTTGTTGGTTTTTTGCTTTGTAGTTCTCAGCCTATTGGGGCAGTTGTAAAACTAAATCATAATTCCACCTTGCCATTGTTTTCAAGTGGCCTATTGTACACGCACTACATATAAAGTGCCAAAATCATCATTTACAGGGGGGGTACTTCGATTGATTGAATTTGGGGGGGGGTGTCTATTGTGCTTTTGTGCTCTTGTATTCCTTCCTTCTTTCTGCTATGGGTTCTTCTAATTTTCCTCTCTTAACTCCTCATAATTATGCTACTTGGAAAATTGATGCATGGAGTAAGCTTATGGAAAAAGGATTAACTCATTATATTGATAGAACTATTATTGCTCACGTTGATCCTTAGGCTGATCCTGTTGGTCACTTGGATTGGCTCACTAAAAATATCATGGCAATTGGTACCTTAAGAAAGTATGTATCAAAGGATCTCATTTTTCATATTGAGAAATATACTCTAATCAAGGATGCTTGGCAAAAGTTTCAAGACTTGTTTGGTCAAGTTGATGAGATTAGGGGATATCAAATTGATAGTGATCTCATCATGTTATATCCCAAGAACTTTGATACTATGCAAGATTATGTCACTAAGGAAAAAGAGTTGAGGGCACAACTCAAGGATTGTGGCATTGATAAGAAGGATACTTAATTGATCTTCAATTTGATGGGCAAACTTCCACAAGAATATGCAGCATTTGTTCTAGTTTCCAAACCCATAGGATGACAATGGGTTCAAGCTACACAATGCCTACATTTGATTCTTTCGCCGAAATGTTGATGATAGAACAAACTAAGTTGATAAGCATGGGCATTCTTAAGACTTCTAAGTCTCAAGCATTAGTGGCAAATCAAGGGAACAAAGGAAATCAAGGATAGGACAACTCAAACAAGAAGAAATGGTAATCAAAGCCTAAGGACAAAGCATCACCTTCTCCACAACAAGGAGATTCATCCTCTTCCAAGAGGGACAATTCACTAAAGAGGGAGAGACCTACTTGTTCCTATTGTAAAAATTTTGGTCATGAGGAGTGTCGTTTCCATTCTAAGAAGATTGATGAGCTCACACACATCCTCAAAAAGCACAACATTGATTTGCCTAATGCCTACAAGAAAGAGGATTTATCAACTTCCACTTCCTCACATTCAAAAGGGAAAGGGAAAGCATTCATGGCTTCTATAAGTGGGAATACTCACTTTTTGGGACAAGAAAAGGAAAATATTTTTGTGATACTACAAGTCATGATTCGGGGAGATGGCTTCTAGATTCAGGGGCTTCTCATCATATGACATCTTTGCAGTCTATGTTCTCTTCATTTGAGCCTTGCACCATGACGCAGATTTTGATGGGCAATCATACATACATGGATGTGATTGGGAAAGGATCTATTGCCATTGGGGATAACTCCTTCAATGATGTGTTGTGTGTACCCCATTTGACAAACAATCTCCTTTCCATCTATTAAATCACACATGGCACAACTAAGAAAATTGTGGAGTTCACACCTGAGTCGGTTTTCATTAGAGACTTGGAGACTAGAGCTATGATTGCGACTGGGGTGGTTGATAATGCATCTCAGTTATACTCCTTTTCAGATTTTGTTGATGATGATGATTTCACATATGATGATTCTACACATGATGATCACACTTCTTGTGATGATTAAGATTTTGAGGAGAACTTTGGGTACTTGACCTTGGGGATTCTCACATGTGACCCCGTTCTTGAGCCTTGTGTTTCATCTCCTCCTATTGATCATGTCACCTATTGCACTTGATGATGCAGATAGTGTGATAGTTTTGCCTTCATGTGATTCAATGCAGCAAGATATTCATTGTCTTCCAGCTTCAGTTTCTTGGGATGATTACTTGACAGACATTGCAGGTTTGTTTGTGGAATCCTACATTGCAGATTTGGGAGACATCATTGATGATATTCATCTTCTCTTTGATGAAGATGATCCTTCTTCGATTGTTGTGAGGGAACACTTTGACCCTCTTGTTCATTCTCTACATAATCATTCTTTCGAGGTTGATATGATTGCGGATAAGTATGTACAATAGTTGGAGGAGGTCTCTTCATGCTTTGAGGAGACATGTGAGTCTTTGGCTATTGTTCTACTTTCATCTCCACTAGATTTTGGAGTGCCTTTTTCAGCAGTGTGGGGCAGTTTACCACCTTTGAAGGGGGTATCTTTCAGCATCGACATTGGGACACTTGAGCAATTTTCAGAGATTCCTTTCATCATGATTTTTTTTCCTACATCTTCCCTTCATGATTGCGGAGACTTCATGGATCCACCTTTGGTTTTGTTTAACTTCCTAAGGGGAGGAATGTTGTTCGACGTTCTTGGAGAAGTTTCTTCATTCATTCTCAAGCTTCTATCATTGGTGCAGATTCTCCATTGAGGGGGGGCTTCCTAGCTTCTCTTCTTCTCTCATATGGGGGGGACTTTTTCCTCACATGGGGTTTTGTTCCTCACATGCTTCTATGAGAGTTCTCTTGTATATCTTTCATCTCTCTTTTGGGGGAGGGTTTTTTCCCATTGGTTTTTTCTATCTTTCCCTGCTTTGTGAGCGATTTCATTGCATTGGTTTGCTTTGTATTTGCATTTGTCCATGGGTACCTAACATGGCCTCGTAGCTGGGACCCATCTTGCATTGCTTAGTTGCATTGCAGACTTAAGTGTATTCCCCTGAGTTGCACTTAAGGGGGGTGTTGGTGTAAATAATTATTCATCATGGATATTATTACACATTACTTAAGTTTACTTAGGAAATGCATTTCATAGTAGTTTGGGTATGAGACACTTGGGTGTTTGTGCCACATTGGAATAGTGTGTGTAGGAGAACTTCCACCTTTTATGGTGTTGATCTTGTTACTACTCTATCATATCCATTTATTGTGGAGTGATAATTCCACCTTCGGTGGGTGATCCACCTCATGTGGAATATTTTATTGTTTCTCCAACCTACCACACCTATTTCCTACCTACCCTTTTTTCTTATTGAGCCACATGTCATGTTTGTGTGCTCACATATCCATATTGCCTTGCCTATATAAGCAGGGTCATCTACATTGTATGTAACAATCTTTTTTATCTATTTATGAGAATACAGTTTATTCTTGTCTTATATTTTGTCTCTCTATTTTGTACATTTCATTGAGCTCTTGATCTTGGAAAAATCTCACAACTACTATTAGTCCTATCTATAGTATCCCCGTAAGAATAAGTTGTAGAATTAAGGCTGCCCAAGGTTTAATTACCAAGGAGATGGAACCTAATTTGGATAGCTTTTTCAAAGAGGATATTGGTGTTCCTTCCAATCCTATAGATATCCCCATTTATTCTCTTGATAGTTCTCATGAAGCGGAAAAATCACTAACTAGGGTATCTATTGACCAATTGGTGAAGATGGAAAATCAATTTGACAATCTTCAACAATGGATGAGTCAAGAATACCCAGAAAGTGAGGCTCTTCCAAATGATTCAAAGTGATAAACATGGTGTTGATATCTTGTGTGGTATTTCTCATATTGTTGATTCTAATATTATGCCCATGAAGAGTTGTGTTGAAGCGCTAGGTTATACACAACCTCATAGTCACATTAATCATTCCACTCCTTTGACAACTCCTATGACTAGTGTTCCTACCTTCACAACAGACATTATAGCTACCTCTACACAAAATGTTATATCTACAAGTGTTAGTCATGGGAGAAATACCTCTTCTTCCATTCCTCCTACCACGACTACTCCCCTTGCTACCAAGTCATCCTCACCACCCATAAATGTTATTCAAGGGGGAAACTCCTTCAATCACAATTCCTTCATTCCTCTTATGAGTCTTCCATTTGTTACCCAATCTTCTCCATTACCTACCTATCATAGTGTACCACCTCCTTATTCTCAATTTGTTCCTTCATTTAAGAATGTTACTCCTCCCTCTCAGTCCAACATGTCAAATTCCAATCTTTCTACCAAAGCTACAATCAATAGTCTAGCCCAAACAATGTACTCCTTACAGCAAATAGCTTCTAGGAATCAATCTAAGTATAATGTGCCCACATTTGATGTAGTGAGCCCATTATCTAATAACATTGTTAGAGTTGTCCCTCCCAAACATGTACAAGTCCCTCAATTGGAACTTTATAATGGCAAAGGTGATCCCTTAACTCATGTTAAAACATTCCAAACTTTGTGTAGTGACTTTGCTCATGATCAAAGATTGTTAGTGAAATTTACTAGAACATTAAAGGATAGAGAATTGCAATGGTATTTTTCTTTGCCTCCTTATTCTATTACCTCTTTTCAACAATTGGCTAATTATTTTATCCAACAATTTCACAATAACATTGGTCTTAAAGTTACTTTGACTGATTTGATGCATTGTAAATGAGGTGTTAAAGAAAAAGTGACTGATTTTATTGGTAGATATAAGCATTTGTATTCTCAAATTTCTTTTCATATGCTTGATCAAGATATTCAAAATATTTTTATTTCTTTAATTTATAAAAAGATATTAGGGGTAAACTTCTCTTAATTGAGTTTACTTCCTTTTTGTAGTTGTGTGTAGTACTTCACAAATATCAACTGACTGTGAATCAATTGGACAAATATCCTTCCTTGGGTCCGAGTGATAAGGGTGATAGTACTCAATAATCATTTACAAAGTTCAAACCAAATAAAGGATTCATCAAATTCAATGACAACAACAACAATCAATCAATTGGTAGCCACTACAGGTGTTCCTCCTTTGTCTAAATACTTTAAAAGAGAAAAAGAATTTACTCCTTTGAATGAATCTTTGCATAGCATTATGTCTCAGTTAATATAAAGGAATGTGTTAAAACTTTCCCAAATCAAACCAATTGATCCATCTAAGACAACTTCACCTTACTTTGATGCTAAATCCTTTTGTCAATACCATCATCAACCTAGTTATGACACTCAAAAGTGTTTTTCAATGAGAAGTAAGATTCAAGAATTGATTGATAACAATACCATATATATGGCAAGTTTGAATGATAGAGGAAACAAATCCATAGCTCCTCCTAATCAAAATCTTCTGATTTTCACTGATCCTTTACCATCCCATTCCACTAATGTGATTGAGACTGATCATCTTGCTTTCTCTCCTAATGATGTTGACCTTGAATCTAATAATGTGGTGAACCTTGTAGATCAACAAGAACCTCCTAAGGACTTGTGCATCACATTTGATCCTAGTGAGACCATTAAAGAACCTAATGGCCCATTATACATAAGTGCAAAAATCAAAGGTAAACTCACTAGAGGAGTGCTTATTGATCCTTATTGCATGGTTAATGTGACAACTGAAGAATTTATTAATACTTTGCAACTGCATCAAGTGATATATGATGATACTGATGTGGTAGTTAGAGTTTTTGATGGCTTCTCTTGTCCTTCTATTGGTTCTAGCACACTTCCAATTGATGTCAATGATAAATGCCTAGATGTTCAATTTTCTATCATGCCTACATCTGATCAATTTCGTGTAAAGTTGGGACATCCTTGGCTCTCTTCCATGAAAGTGATCGCTTCTACTGTTCATTAGTGTTTTAAATTTCCTCATAATGTAAAATCATAACTGTTAATCATAGCATATATCAACTTGTAGTGAGGCATGGAGACATTTGTCTTGATTCCTTTTGGTCCGAACAATTCCAGCCTCTTCAACCTAGAAGTGATGCTCTCTTTAAATCATATCAAAACTGGAAAAATAAGATGATTTTTATCCTTGAGTAAACCTATAAATCCAACACTTATCCTTCCTATTGATGACCATAAGAGTTATTTCTCCTCTCATTTGATCATATCACATACACACAAGAGGTCTTCAAAAATTCAAGCATTCAAGAGAAATTGAGCATTTCCAGTCTTCCTCCAATCTTTGGAACAACAAAAGAGTCAAGATTTCAAGCATTGAAGTGGAGATCATCATTATAATTCATGAAGTCCTAATTCCATGTGGAGGAAAGGAAAACTTCACAAAGAGGAATACGCATTTCATTTTTAGTCAATTCAACATCCCCTCAAAGAGGAGGATTTCTACTTTTAGTCCTTTCAATTACATTATTTCATCCACTTGGTTAATTCCAAAACCAGGGTTTGACCTAAAGGTAAACCCCTATTCCCAACACATTTCCCTTTCTTTTTGTGTGCAGGAAACAAGTGTGTAGCTATACCTCTGGAATTAAGATTTGTTTGTAGACACGAAAAAACCCTTTTCGACGTGTGGAAATTTCAGAGGACCAAGAGGGTGGGCATCCTGGTCCTGACACATGGTCCCTACTACTTTTGGTAGATTTTGTAGAGCAGCTCTGAATCATGTCAAAATTCTCAGATCCAGGTGCACGACGAAATCCAGAATCTGTAGCTCACTATTTTCTCAAATTTGCCTTCATTTCCAACAGTTAGTCTTAATCCAACTAGTAAACTTACAAAAGAGGGTCAAACATATTCCATTTCAATCAATCTACTTAGTATTTAGTCCTAATCTGATTAGTGACTGAATCTAGTGGATTTACCCCCTCTTTTGAATGTAAAGGCATCTCCCCCAAGCGAAAATAGGTGATTTGGTGATTTCTCCTTCATTGTTGCAAGTTGCCAAGTCATGTAATTTTCTCCTTTACAAATAAAAAGACTTGTCTGATTGTGAAAATAAGAACCTCCCTCAAAAATCAAATTATGATATGCCATCTTGGAAAAAAACAACATAAAATATCCATCTGAAGCTATTATAATCTCCATGTCTCCTTTTGGATTCTTATTTTTTTGAGTCCAAAAAAACATTATCTAAGCAGTTATTCGAAGACCTATGAACTTGTAAATTATTACATTCTTAGAAAGGTTGATCACTGATGAAAATAGGGCAGGCAATTGAGAGGGGGGGTGTGAATCAGTTGTCACCAAAACTTACAACAACTTACATAAATCTCAGATCCAATAATTAACAATGAAAGCATGAAATATCAACACAATGTGAACACACATAACACCAAGATTTTTGACGTGGAAAACCCAGTTAAGGGAAAAACCATGGTGGGAACCTAACCATAATATGATGATACCTTGTTAAAAGTATATGAAATATTACAATGGGGAATGCACATGCATTCAGGCACACTGCCTAGAGCTCACTGCTCAAAACACTTAACAAGAAGGGCTACAACCCTTGGGAAGGCTCATTGCCTTACAAACAGATTCAAATCACATCCAAAAAATCATGAACTGATAAAATAGCATCTCCTAATGCCTGGTTACAGTTCCGGTTAAGCACATAACAACTCTCACTTTCTTCACCACACTTCTGCTCTGCTATCGAATGATTAATACATTATTCGCACAGTACATCACACCTCTCACAAGATCATTACATATATTTATCATGAAAACAATCGATCAACCTAATCAAGATTAGCACCAACTCAAATTACTAGAATCATCATCAACATTATATCGAACCTCAAGAACACCAACAAAACTGACTGCCAACCTGAAAGATTCACTTGCGGACGTCAAAATCATGAAACCACTTGAATTGAGGACACACATCAATGTCCCAAACATATCCCACACATCTGTAGATAAAAATATTACAATGTGAAGCAATGCAAATTAAAATAATGAACACTAGAAATATTGAACAACAAAAAAAACTGGCCACAACACCGATACTCAAATCTCGATCAAATCTTCATGCGGACATCTGACACTTGCACTAATTGACTAAAGATATCACTCTACAAACACTTTAATCCGCAATAGCCGAATATCAACATACAACTCAAACCAACAATCTAAATATCTTCGCATCGTTGCACCAAACAGAGAAATATGTTGACATCAATGACAACACATTCTCAATCACTCTCATAAGCATGTATTTGTAGAACTCAACCAACAATATCCAAAAATCTCCCCAATCAACCGACAAGCGCATCATTTGAAACTACCTTTGGTTTGATGATTATTATTGTTCTATCATTGCATTTCCCCAAACATCCATTGGGCTTCGAATGAATCAACACCTAATTCTCAAATCTAGCCTCATTAGTTGCCAGCAAAAGAAATTGTACAACCCTATCGTGTCTAGTACCAGAAGACTCCCCTAGACTTAAAATATATCTAAAGGATATATAAGGAGGGTCCCCCAAACTAGATCTATGCTCCCCCCAACAAGACAGGTCACAAAAACAAAAGAGAAAGAAGAAGGAACAAGACATAAGGAGAAACACAAGGAGAACTGTAAAATGAGAGCTATCTTTAATTTCTCATCCAAGATTAGTTTTTTTTTCCTAGAAAAAAGTGGTCATTTAATACCCCCTTTTGGTCAGACCCATTTCCAATCACTTGCCCAACACTTGATCACAAAGGAAAAGAACACAAGTGAAATTGTATTTGCAAAGTCTAATCTTTGGATTGACACTTTGCAATAAAAGAGAAGTTTGAGATCATGAAATCTATGTATGAATTCAAGCCAAGAACAACTAAAAAATATCTATAGATCCTATTGTGCAATGGATCAAAATTAAAAGATAGAAATGGTTCTAGGGTTAATCTTATCAACTTGAGAGAAAAGAGAGCTACCTTGCAACATTCAAAATACACTTCATGTATGCCCCTAATCTAGTTTAATATGAGGCCTTTCTCCATCAATTGCAATTTGCCCTTATGAAAAAATGTTACATATCTACAAGTTTTTGGAGATTTAGAATTGGTGATCCAACAAACAAGAGCTTAATATTTTTGTAGTACATGTTCCTATCACACTATCATTGACATGCACATAGAATTTAATCGATGACTTCAATTCTTTTAATATTTAGAACACTTATTGCAAGAATAACCATACAATAAATTAACAACGGTTGTGGAAAACTCTTTAGAATCAACATCTAAATATTAGACAACACAAAGTACTAGTTTAAATTATATAATTTATATTTTTCATAATTCATTTTAGTAAATTTGATAAAATATTTTGAATGTCAATAATGTTAATTTTTTGGTTCAATAAAGATAAAAGATGGGATATACTATTGTGATTTTGGAACACCCCTATATAGCTTGTATTTCATTCAACACACTTTGGAGCATAGATAACAGTAGCCTTTTTGGTATTATGATTACAACATTAGATACAAGGTTAATAAATTTAGAAATTTAACAAAAGATTTTAATTATTGTTTGATATTTTTTTCAACTAGATCTATAATTTTTGTTATATATATTTTACTATCTAGTGATGAAAGCTTATGTTTTTTATCATTGTCATGGATTGTCACGCAAGCACAGTTAATTGGTCATATCTTTTTATTTTTGCTGAAGTTCTAAAATATATTTTGGTTATTTTGTTTAATGATGATTGTAGTTGTATGAACATTAAAATTATTTTGATATAATTTAATATATGTGTATGCTCAAAGTATTTTCACTATTTTTTCTCTTGATAGTAGATGTTATGAAAAAGGAGAATGAAAGAGAATAAGATGAATTTACTTGCATTGATTATGGATATGGTAAGATGTAACAAATAAAAAACATTATTATTGGTTTTCCTTTTTTTCATTCCTTAAAGAAATTATAGAATATAAAGTGGGACACCACTCATATAGATATTATTTTGTTGAAGTGTCATTAGTCTTGAAATTATATGTCTACAACCTTTTTGGCTTAGTTATTTTTTCCTTTTAAATATCTTTAAGTGAGTTTGTTTTTCTATAAACTTAGAAATGACCTATCCATTATAAACTAATTCCATAAATACAATTAAAAGATATTATTTAAATTGACGCTTCATGCTTAAAGATATTATTATTCTTGAATTGTCATTAAACTAATGGTTGAAATTATATGTCTATATCTTTAAGTGACTTTATTTTTATACTTAGATGAAGTGACTTATTTGTTTTAATTATTCATTAATTATTTTGAATGTTAAGTTATGATTCAATTATTATCAGTTGATCATTAACTTTAATATATAAAAAAGACTTACAACTTATGTTAGTCTTCGGCTAGGGGGATATTGGACCTTGTGCCTACCACAGGAAGGCCAATCCAGTCCATTTCTTATTCTAATTAGTTTTTCTTTTCATTATTAATTCGGCTTAGTTTTAATTTTTATTTCTTTGTGTTCTTTAGAATAATTGTGCTACACTACAAATGAGTACTTCTAATTGAAACTATCTAATTGATAGTACTTTTACTAAAAATTAAGAATAGTTTAATAACATTGGCAATAAGTAATAAGATATACAATAATTTAATTAATGCATTCTTTGAACAAGTGCATAGAAATAATTCAATTCATAGTTGTAATTATCATGTTTTTTAACACAAACACTATCCCTGCAATTAAATTAAATGCTACACTTTTATTAAAAACACATAATTAAAATATATTCATAAAAAACTATTAAATTATTTTTAAATAAAAATTTAAATTAAAAAATATTAAATCAAACTCCTAAAAATATCTTTATCTTTATGTCACAATTGAATCTCTCTTATTAATTTTTATAATTTAGAATTTAAAATATTTGATTTACTAAAAACAACTTGAAAATAAATAAATAATAATTTTTAAATAATGATCTCAATAAAAAAAATTGAAAAATAACTCTTAAAAATATCTATATTTTTATATCACAATTGAATTTCCGTCATTAATTATCTATTTATTTATGTCTCAATTGAGTCTCCATCATTAATAATTATCTATATGTTTATGTCACAATTGAACCTCCATCATTTTAATTCATGAAGTCCTAATTCCATGTGGAGGCAAGCAAAACTTCACAAGGAGGTATAGGCATTTCATTTTCAATCATTTCAACATCCCCTCAAAGAGGAGGATTTCTACTTTCGGTCCTTTCAATTACATTATTTCAACCACTTGGTTAATTCCAAAATCGGGGTTTGACCTAAAGGCAAACCCCTATTCCCAACACATTTCTATTTCTTTTTGTTTTCAGGAAACAAGTGCGCAGTTGTACCTCTGGAATTAAGCTTTATTTGCAGAGATGGAAAAATCCTTTTCGACGAGCAGAAAGTTCGAAGGACCAAGAGGGTGGGTGTCCTGGTCCTGACACACAGTCCCTGCTACTTTTGGCAGATTTCACAGAGAAGCTCCGCATCATCTCAAACTTCTCAGATACAGGTGCACGACGAAATCCCAAATCTGTAGCTCACTGTTTTCTCAAATTTATCTTCATTTCCAACACTTAGTCTTAATTCAACTAGTCAACTTACAAAAGAGGGTCAAACATATTCCATTTCAATCAATATACTTATTATTTAGTCCTAATCTGATTAGTGCCTGAATCTAGTGGATTTACCCCCTCTTTTGAATGTAAAGGCATCTCCCCCAAGCAAAAAATAGGTGATTTGGTAATTTCTCCTTCATTGTTGCAAATTGCCAAGTCACCTAATTTTCCCCTTTACATTTTGGTGAACCCAACATGTCTTATGCTTACTTCTGATTTTCATTTTCAGATTTGATTCTTATGCAATTAATTAATAATTATTTGCAATTACAAGTTTATTTTCCTTGCAATTTTGAAAAATTTAGAGGTTAAATTCATAAAAACCCTAATTTTTAGATTCAAAATTGAGCTTGTGATTTCTCTAAATTGGATTAATTTTTTCAGATCTGAGAACTCTTAAATTTTGCAATTCAAATTTTCATTTACACATTTAATTTTCAAAAATTTAAAAATTAAGTGGTTAAATCACAAAACCCTAGTTTTAAATTTTAAAATTGAACTTGTGGATTGTGTAAATATTGAATTGATTTTCAAATTTGAGTCCTTGCTTCAATATCAAAATTCACTTTCCCGCCTTCCAACATTCAAATTTTCAAATTTAAATTTTTAAAATTAAGTTGTTTATGCAACAAATCCTAATTTTTAAATTTAAGTTAATCTTGTGCAATTTCAAATTTCCCTTTAAGCATTTAATAAAAATTAGATCTAAAGCTCATAAAAGTTGGCCCTTAACCTTGAGTGTGCCCTTTTTTGTTCCTTTCTTTCAATTAATCATGTCATTGAACATCCTAAGTGCATCCTATTTTGACCTTCAAAACTTAATTTCGCATATCTAGACATCTCCAATTTCCATATCCTTCTGAAATTTCCATTAAAATTACAATATATTGCTTTCCCAAAATTTTGGTAAAATGTTGGTCGGACTAGGTGTTCGAACCAAGTAGCTAGCTACCTGGTCCCGACTTTTTCTCAAATTTTGGGAGCTTGTTATGACTATATTTTGTTGTTCAATTCCAAGGATTTGTGAAAATTTTATTGATTTTAGGTCACCCTAAAGTCGAAAAAAAATCTCAATTTCAACATTTTAATTTCTGATTTAAATTTAAAAATTAAGTGGTTAATTACATACACCCTAATTTTTGAAATTAGATTGACTCCTTCAATATTGCAAAATTTTAATCTTGAAATTAAGAGGTTAGTTTTGGACAACCCTAATTTTAAATCTAAATCTTCCCTCCTTTCAATTTTCAATGTTAAAATTAAGAGGTTATTTTCACTAGGCCCTAATTTTAAAATTTAGTCAATTTTGGAGAATGCATTATTACTCTTTCAATTAATTTGTGGGTAATCATTGTTCTAGATTTAAAAATTCATATTTCCAAATTCCCTCCCTTAGTGCATGAGTTTTACTACTATTAGTCCTACCTATAGTATCCCCGTAAGAAGTTGTAGAATTAAGGCTGCCCAAGGTTTAATTACCGAGGAGATAGAGCCTAATTTGGCTAGCTTTGTCAATGAGGATATTGGTGTTTCTTCCAATCCTACAGATATCCCTATTTATTCTCTTGATAATTCTCATGACGTGGAAGAATCACTAACTAGAGTATCTGTTGACTAATTGGCGAAGATAGACAATCAATTTCACAATCTTCAACAATGGATGAGCCAAGAATACTTGGAAAGTGAGGCTCTTCCATTGATTGAAGGATTAAAATGAATGATTCAAAGTGATAAGCATGGTGTGTATATCTTGTGTGGTATTGCTCATATTGTTGATTCTAATATTATGCCTGTGAAGAGTTGTGTTGAAGCCCTAGGTTATACACAACCTCATAGTCACATTAATCATTCCATTCCTTTGACAACTCCTATGACTAGTGTTCCTACCTTCACATCAGATATTATGGCTACCTCTACACAAAATTTTATATCTACAAGTGTTAGTCATGGGAGCAATACCTCTTCTTTCGTTCCTCCTACCATGAGTGTTCCCCTTGTTACCCAATCATCTTCACCACCCATAAATGTTATTCAAGGGGGCAACTCCTTCGATCACAATTCCTTCATTCCTCTTATGAGTCTTCCATTTGTTACCCAATCTTCTCCATTACCTACCTATCATAGTGTCCCACCTACTTATTCTCAATGTGTTCCTTCATTTAACAATGTTAATCCTCCCTCTTAGTCCAACATGTCAAATTCCAATCTTTCTACCAAAGCTACAATCAATAGTCTAGCCCAAACAATGTACTCCTTACAACAAATAGCTTTTATGAATCAATCTAAGTATAGCGTGCCCACATTTGATGTAGTGAGCCCATTATCTAATGACATTGTTAGAGTTGTCCCTCCCAAACATGTACAAGTCCCTCAATTGGAATTTTGTAATGGAAAAGGTGATCCCTTAACTCATGTTAAAACATTCCAAACTTTGTGTAGTGACTTTTCTCATGATCAAAGATTGTTAGCGAAATTGTTTACTAGAACATTAAGGGATAGAGATTTGCAATGGTATTGTTCTTTGCCTCCTTATTCTATTTCCTCTTTTCAACAATTGGCTAATTATTTTATCCAATAATTTCACAATAACATTGGTCTTAAAGTTACTTTGACTGATTTGATGCATTGTAAACAAGGTGTTAAAGAAAAAGTGACTGATTTTATTGGTAGATATAAGCATTTGTATTCTCAAATTTCTTTTCATGTGCTTGATCAAGATAATCAAAAGAATTTTATTGCTTTAATTTACAAAAATATATCAGGGATAAACTTCTCTTAAATGAGTTTACTTCCTTTTTGTAGTTGCACATGGTACTTCACAAATATCAACTGATTGTGAGTCAATTGGAGAAATCTCGTTCCATGGCTTAGAGTGATAAGGGTGATAGTACTCAAAAATCATTTGCGAAGTTCAAACCGAATAAAGGATTCATAAAATTCAATGACAACAACAACAATAATCAACTGGTAGCCACTATAGGTGTTCCTCCTTTGTCTAAATACATTAAAAGAGAAAAAGAATTTACTCCTTTGAATGAATCTTTGCATAGCATTATGTCTTAGTTAATACAAAGGAATGTGTTAAAAATTCCCCAAATCAAACCAATTGATCCATCTAAGACAACTTCACCTTTCTTTGATGCTAAATCCTTTTGTCAATACCATCATCAACCTAGTTATGACACTGAAAAGTGTTTTTCATTGAGAAGTAAGATTCAAGAATTGATTGATAACAAAACCATATGTGTGGCAGGTTTGAATGATAAAGGAAACAAATCCATATCTCCACCTAATCAAAATCTTATGATTTTTCACTGATCCTTTACCATCCCATTCCACTAATGTGATTGAGACTGATCATCTTTCTTTCTCTCTCGATGATTTTGGCCTTGAATCTAATAATATGGTGAACCTTGTGGATCAACAAGAACCTCCTAAGGACTTGTGCATCACATTTGATCCTAGTGAGACCATTAAAGCACTTGATGGCCCATTATACATAAGTGCAAAAATCAAAGGTAAACTCACTAGAGGAGTGCTTATTGATCCTTCTTGCATGGTTAATGTGATAACTGAAGAATTTATTTATACTTTGCAATTTCATCAAGTGATATATGATTATTGATGTGGTAGTTAGAGTTTTTGATGGCTTCACTTGTTCTGCTATTGGTTCTATCACACTTTCTATTGATGTTAATGATAAATGCCTAGATTTTCAATTTTCTATCATTCCTACATCCGATCAATTTCGTGTAAAGTTGGGACATCCTTGGCTCTCTTCCATGAAAGTGACCGTTTCTACTGTTCATAAGTGTTTGGAATTTCCTCATAATGTAAAATCATAATTGTTAATCATAGCATGTATCAACTTGTAGTGAGGCATGGAGACATTTGTCTTGATTCCTTTTGGTCCGAACAATTCCAGCCTCTTCAACCTAGAAGTGATGCTCTCTTTAAATCATATCAAAACTCGAAAAATAAGATGATTTTTATCCTTGAGTAAACCTATAAATCCAACACTTATCCTTCCTCTTGATGACCATAAGAGTTATTTCTCCTCTCATTTGATCATATCACATACACACAAGAGGTCTTCAAAAATTCAAGAGATCAAGCATTCAAGCATTCAAGAGAAGTTCTAAAATATATTTTGGTTATATACAGTTATAAGCTTTTTGTAGTGACGAAAGCTTATGTTTTTTTATCCTTGTCATGGATTGTCACGCAAGCACAGTTAATTGGTTATATCTTTTTATTTTTGCTGAAGTTCTAAAATATATTTTGGTTATTTTGTTTAATGATGATTGTAGTTGTATGAACATTAAAATTATTTTGATATAATTTAATATATGTGTATGCTCAAAGTATTTTCATTATTTTTTCTCTTGATATTAGATGTTATGAAAAAGGAGAATGAAAGAGAATAAGATGAATTTTAGGTTCATGATATATTCATAATAATGTATGATTTTAATTTTGAACTCACTATAACTAATTATTAAATTTTAAAATTTACTTGCATTGATTATGGATATGGTAAGATGTAACAAATAAAAAACATTATTATTCATTTTCCTTTTTTTATTCCTTAAGAAATTGTAGAATTTAAAGTGGCACACCACTCATATAGATATTATTTTGTTGCAGTGTCATTAGTCTTGAAATTATATGTCTACAACCTTTTTGGCTTAGATATTTTTTCCTTTTAAATATCTTTAAGTGAGTTTATTTTTCTATAAACTTTGAAATGACCTATCGGTATAAAGTAATTCCATAAATACAATTAAAAGATATTATTTAAATTGACACTCCATGCTTGAAGATATTATTATTCTTGAATTGTCATTAAACTAATGGTTGAAATTATATGTCTATATCTTTAAGTGACTTTATTTTTATACTTAGATGAAGTGACTTATTTGTTTTAATTATTCATTAATTATTTTGAATGTTAAGTTATGATTCAATCCAATCCATTTCTTATTCTAATTAGTTTTTCTTTTCATTATTAATTTGGCTTGGTTTTTATTTTTATTTCTTTATGTTCTTTAGATTAATTGTGCTACACTACAAATGAGTACTTCTAATTGATAGTAGTTTTACTAAAAATTAAACATAGTTTAATAACATTGGCAATAAGTAATAAGATATACAATAATTTAATTAATGCATTCTTTGAACAAGTGCATAGAAATAATTCAATTCATAGTTATAATTATCATATTTTTTAACTCAAACACTATCCCCACAATTAAATTAAATGCTACACTTTTATTAAAAACACATAATTAAAATATATTCATTAAAAACTATTAAATTATTTTTAAATAAAAATTTGAATTAAAAGCATTAAATCAAACTCCTAAAAATATCTTTTATCTTTATGTCACAATTGAATCTCTATTATTATTTTTTATAATTTAGAATTTCAAATATTTGATTTACTAATAACAACTTGAAAATAAATAAATAATAATCTCAATAAAAAAAAATTGAAAAATAACTCTTAAAAATATCTATATTTTTATATCATAATTGAATTGAACCATCATTAATTATCTATTTATTTATGTCACAATTGAGTCTCCATCATTAATAATTATCTATATGTTTATGTCACAATAGAGCCTCCACCATTAAAACTTATAATATAGAATTTAAAATCCCTAATTTACTAATAGTAACATACACATACGAATGATTAATGGAATAATTGCTTTCGGCAAAATTTAACGTCTAGCGCCAAGAAAGTCAAGGATGGTAATTTTCAGTCCACGTGTGAGGTAACGTACTCGTCACAAGATTTATATATGTTCATATCATAACTTAATTAGATTCTTTTCAAACCTCCAAAATTAAAACTCTTTTTTATTATTATTATTTTTTTTCTTTTTTTAATCAATAATAGGTTGAAGTTGATAAGGTGTACATTCCTATCCCCTTGTGAGATTTGAACTTATGATCACAAATTCTCCACCAACTCAAGTTGTTGAGAGCCATCTACAATAATATCAATTTTGAAACAATTTGACATGCAAACGACGGTAAATGCATGAAATATGCCATCTACGTTCAAATGATAGTGAAAGAGTGCCATAATATTTTTGAAACTCTTGTATACTACTTGTCTCCAACTATATGAAACTCTTACGTTCAAATGATAGTGAAAGAGTGCCATAATATTTTTGAAACTTTTATATACTACTAATATTGTGACATAATTTACCTATATTTTTTAAATATAATATGCTAATTTATTTTTACATTAAAAGATATCCTCTATAAATTCAAGGGATCTTCTACTTTATTATTAACAGCAATAGAATTTTATCAGTTATCTGCTTCAAATTATCTCGGTGATGAAGATATGTAAAGTCAGTTTCCCGGACATGAGGAATTCAGGCCATTTTATTTCATCTGTGCTGTTTATCCTCTTCTTTTGCACGGACTTGGCTTTTTTCGGTGAGGATCTTTCTATATATTTTCATTACAGAGATTTTGATAAATATATTTTTAATGTCTTTTGTTTCTGAATTCAATTGGGTGCATCAACATTTTGGATTATAATCTATGATCCGTGTTTTGTTGAAAAATTTTCTGTTATTCCGTTCTATCTTTTCTTTATTTCTTGAAAACTAACATTTACTGTTATATTATATGATTTTATAGATTCACATTTTCTCAATAGAATTACATACAATCTTAATATCCAGAAATCAATGATAATATCCAGAAATCAAGGCCCTAGATTTGAGTTTTCAGCTCTTTTTATTCTAATTGAATAAAAAAAAAATTATTATTTTTTAAAGTATGATTAAGCTTTTATATATATAATAAGTAGAATATTAACTATGAATAGTTATATTAATTAAGTTGATAATGTTAAATAATGTAGTTGCAATCATAGTAATAGGTAGATAAATAAATATAAGTCATAGTATGCATTTATGTATATTTATATATAATGTCAATGTCCTGGTTTTCATTGCTTTTTTAATCAAAGACAATTATAAAATTATAGAGTTATTTTATGAAATTATTGTATTTGTGTCTATGATTATTTTTTTCTTATAAAAATTATAATTAAGATAATATTTTATATTATTTTTAAAGATAAAATATACATCTACAATAGATAACAAATAGGATAATATAATCAAATATGTATATCGATTTATACTCTTATTTAACTTACATTTTATATTAAATAAATCTATATCAGGTTATGTCATATTGTAAGTCATAGTGTTATAGACTAGCATTATAAATAGATATAGATAAATGAATACTCATAATTCAATCCATTTAAAAATAATACTACCATATTTATATATCTATATGTAAAAAGTGTTTGCTAGTATATTTATCTTAGATAAATTTATAAAAATAAATTAATTATAACCTCTAAAAAATTATAAAATAATTAAGACTGACAGTTTAAGATATGTGTATTTAAAATATCTATACTACTTTTTAAAAAGTTACAAATAATTGTTATCACTATAAAAAAAATTAAATATTTAAATTAATTTTATAACTTAAAATATAAATATTTTTCAAATAAAATCTGTTTTTTATATTTGATATTTTTTTAAATTAGAATAGTATTGAAATGTGTGATTTAATAAATATCAATTCTTTCATGTTCCCAATATAATCTATATATAATGAATGATAAATGGACTATTCATATTCTTATGAATTATTTATGAACTATACATTAAAAAAATTAATAAAAACTTATATATTTATATTTAAATAAACCATAAATATTTTTTTATATTAAAATGTTCAATTTTTGTTATTTGTTCATTATTCTTGTCCATTCTTATTACAGGTGCAGAAGCCATAGGAGTATGCTATGGAAGAGTGGGTGACAATTTACCATCTCCAGTGGAAGTGGCAGCCATGTACACTTCCCACAGAATTGGCAAAATGAGAATATATGATGCTGATCAGGAGACTCTTCGTGCATTCCAAAACACAGGCATACAAGTAACAGTAGGAGTCCCCAATGAGAATCTCCCTTCCATTGCATCCAGCCAAGAAACAGCAAACCAGTGGGTTGCAGACAACATTCAACCCCATTACCCCACAATCCAGTTCAAATACATTTCAGTGGGCAATGAGATACTCCCTGATACACCCTTCACAGCCAATCTCTTTCCTGCCATGAAAAACATTTACAATGCACTCCAATCACTGAATCTCCAGAACCAAATCAAGGTCTCTACACCAATGCCCATGTCTATACTCAGCAATTCTTATCCTCCCTCTGCAGGAACATTCAGCCCTAATATCATCCCAATCATGAGGCCCATCTTGAACTTCCTTTCACAGACAAAATCCCCCTTCATGGCAGATGTATACCCCTATTTTGCCTACATCTCTGATCCCAAAGACATTTCTCTGGCTTATGCCTTGTTCCAAATGAAGACCCCCAATGAAGTGGGGTACAAGAACTTGTTTGATGCAAGTGTAGATGCCCTCATTTATGCCATGGAAGCTTTGGGGCATTCAGATATTCCCATTGTTATTGCTGAAAGTGGGTGGCCTTCTAAAGGGAATCCTAATGGTGGTGCAAATATATCCAATGCCCAGATTTACAACAATAACTTTATCAAGCATGTTTTGTGTGGGCAGGGGACTCCCAAGAGGCCTAACCAGACCATTGAGGCCTTTGTGTTTGCCATGTTTAATGAAGATTTGAAGCCTGGAGACATTACTGAGAAGCATTTTGGGCTCTTTCAGCATACTAAAGCACAAGTTTATCCTGTGAATTTCACAGGTTAAGACATGCTGGAATGCAATTTTTCCTATATATTTAGGAGTGTTGTTAGTTGTCTAGTATGTGAGCGTCATAGTTTAAGACTTGTTTGACTGGTTAAAGTCAGTGTTCCCAATAATTGTCATACAAAGTTCTATCATACACTATTGTAACCTCTGTTTAATAACATGCAAGATAACATTATATTGCTAATAAAGTAGCCAGCCAATTCCTTGAATTTGACAGAGGATTTCTTTGAATATAAAATCAAAGATATGATTGCATATTAACAGAGATTAATATGATATAATCTGATGAGTTTGGGAGGTTTTAAAAGAATGTGAGTATTGAACATATTTCTTGTGATGAGTACGTTACCTACGCATCATATGCATATGTGGACTGAAAACTACTACCATTAACTTTTGTGGCACTCCACGTTAAAATTTGCTGTAAGCAATTACTCCACTTGTTACAAAAATGGAGATTTAAAACCAATTTTTTAAGAGAATAATAGAGATTCAATTGTGACCAGAATAGTTGGAGTTTGACCTAATGTTTTTGTATTTTTATAAATCCTTTTTATTATTGTGTGTTTTATAATATTGGTAAGGTAATCTTTATTAGGTTTGTGAAAATAGAATGATTCGTATAGAAGTGAGAAGTACGTATTTGGTGTTTGATTGTGTTCTAGCTTTGTTCTTTATGTAAGAAATTAGTATTTAATTTGAATATTTATGTGTAATTGTTGATATTCATATGGTAATTAAAATGCATTTAAGTTTATGTTCTATAGTAGTCTAGATTCGATCCTTAATCTTTTGTTGTCCATTCTCAAGTTGAGATATTTTGGACAACTTTGATCTTTGATTGAGATTGCAAAAAATCTTTGATTTCTAATATCAAAACCTGATGAAGTTATATCAACTAAATGACTCTATATTGCCTCCCAAATAAATATATGACCTCTACCAATAAATAATAAAGAAAAAGCAACTCTCTCCCACTTTTTAAAATCTTATTATGATTCCAAATTATGCATGCTATTGACCTAGAGTTATGAACTGGTGAGGTCACAAATAAGGGACCTTATCCCCAATATAAACATCCAACAATAACACCCCAATAGATTTTAAACCTTGATGACAAGAACAACAACACCACAACCTAACCATCACACCATGCTAATATCAGCATTTTTAATATATATTTTAAGAGTTTATCCTTTAAGAATATTTATAAGCTAATTAAAATAGAATTCTTTTTTTTTAGTTGAGTAGGAACAAGGGGTAGAAATATTGGTTATGACAAAATGATTATTTATATTTTTCTATGGCATTCTCTTATACAAGTTAGTACTCTCTTGGGGATTCTACAATATTGTCTAACATTCTTCTTCATTCTAGAACACATTGGAGCTCTCCAGTATCTTATATCACCCACTTGGCCTTGTAAGTGCATCCTCTAGTGACATTGTGAGGCCTACTTTTGTATTATTTATTCCTCCCTTTGTTTATTGTTTCCTCTTAGCATTATGGAATTATCACCTCGTTCATCTCTCACCATACACATTAAGGTATTTCTCCTCATAGACTAGGGATAATGCTTATAGGTTTAATTTAAATTGTTGTTCTTAGTCCTAGAGATACATAGGATAATTAAACACGATCTCTCATTCCATATCTCTATTTTATTACCCATGGAATTTGAAAGACCAAACTCGGAGCTTGACCATTCTTTGCAAACTCCCAAGTAGTCCCAACAATAGGTACAAATTTTGTTAGAGCTCTTCTCCCACACAATTTTCATTCCCTCTTTCCCTTTCTTGTGTAATTCGTTCCTTTGTTTTCTCTAGTTTAGACCACTTTAAATTATTTTTGTGCATTTTAGTATCTCCCAGTTTGTTGCTCTTATTTCCATTGTTTCCTGTTGTGGCAAGTAAGTTCAAAATATATGGATAAAGATTTAAATTGTACACCTTTTTTCTAATGAGATTACCATACATAATTGGGATAGCTTGTGAATTGTACGAGGGCTTCACTTAGTGAACCTGGGTTATAGCACGTGTGTTCATGGCATATTAAAGAATCCCCCTATTTTCAAAAAATATTGCCCTAAACTCCTATTTTGTCACCCCCTCCCAATACACAACCCAAATTAAAAACCTCACAATTTTTACTCGATAATGTATTTTTTCATAGCCTAAATTTAAGCCCCCCTATTTCACCAAATAGGCAATGTATTGTTTTAGATTTTTAGGATATTAAACCCCCCAATATGAATGCACATGATATAATATTGCCTAGCTAGTGAAGCCCCTATGGTGAATTGCAAAAAAAAAATGTATGACATAATAGCATATGGGATAATAAGCCTCACAAATGGTCTATTTGGAACATCTTGAAGAGTTTGGTTTTTCATTATTGTTAATAAAATTTTAATGAACATCTTTCTTACAACCTATCTTAATCAATGTAGATGATATATGTTCAGCTATGCTTCAAATAATACAACTATTTTAACACACAATTTCTCCCCTACATTTTTATTGAACTTGCAATTTTAATACAAATTTATTCCATCAGATTCATCTGCACCTTTCTTAATTTTCTCATTCTAATTTTCAACATGAGCATAAATTGTTCTTTCTTAAATCACTTTTTAGCTTTGTTTGAAAAGTTCATGATAGTGATACTTTGTTCCATGCATGTGATATCTTAACTTCTCTATTGAAACCCCTACTGCTACTTGTAGGAGGGATCTCTCTCTCTCTCTCTCTCTCTCTCTCTCTCTCTCTCTCTCTCTCTCTCTCTCTCTCTCTCTCTCTCTCTCTCTCTCTAATGTTGACTCTCATCCTATGATAAATGCTTAGTGAAGACATATTGAACATGCTCTTAACTTCTTCTAGACCTCACCTTCTTAATGTAAAAACTCTTATATCCAATTGTTGCATTATGAATTAGTATAAATTCCACTCACTCTATTAATGCTCAATAATTACACCAACATTCAGGATACAAATTCCCTCATTCCTAAAATCATTGTGTATGGTGAACATGATTCACCCTAGCCTTATCTTCCTTTAATCATTGTTTAGGGTATCCTTGATAGCCCGCGACCTTCTATTTTCAATACTTGCATTTCTTAGTCTATAACATGAAATATACCTATGGCTATTGAATTCTATAAAATATCCCATATATAACACTCATCTACATAGATAGGTTAATCATGTTCTTACCTCTCTTTCTCCACTAGCTCCTACTCTTCCATTAGCTCCTATCTTCTCATTGAAACCACCAAAGAGTATGATCTTGTTGGGAAACTTTAGGATAACCAAAATAAGATCTCTCTTCAGGATTTGATCCAAACTTAACCTTCCTATTATAATATTATTTAGGTCTTACAAAATATTCTTATTTCCTCTTTTTTCTAAAACAACTAAAGTATTCATGTTCGCATTAATTGCATATATCATAATACAAAAAAAAACACCCACTTTCCAATTTATCATAAAATATTTGAAAATGTCCTTTGATTTTACAATGCAATGAAAGAAACAGTGAAAAGAAAGAAAGAAAACTTAATATCTAAGCAATGAAGCAAGTGTGTGATTAACTAAGTGCACAAGAATATGAACTAACCAATGCAATTAATGAAAGTGCATAAGCTATATGTTTCATAAATGATTGCAAATATGAATGTTTAAGTGCATACAAATCAAATATGAAAATGAAAATCATAAGTAATGCAAATGTGAAAGAAGTCGGGTTCACAAAAATGTAAGGTATGAAAATGAAACTGGGTAGAACATAAGACCAAGATCCACTCTCATACCAACATTGGAATATGAAATCACCTAGAGGAGTGATCGTATTTGACTAGCTCTTGTAAAAAAGAGTCAAATGACACTTATAGGGTTTTTATTCCTTTGTTGCTATGGAAACTAAATGAACAATGGAGATATGTTGAAGTGATACAAAAACTATGGCTAAGGTACGAAGAAAGTAAACACTTAAGTTTTTGTAAATAACTGATAGATAATTAAAAAATTTCCAATAGACACATAACTAAGCAAGAAATTTGACTATGCACCTATGATTGCAATCTGGTGCTAATCTGGCAGGACCAGGGTGCTAGAACACCTTGTTCTTTTGAGGTTGAGATGTTGTCAAAAGATCCAAATCCTAAGACTATCTTACTACCACCACTACAAACTAATGTAGAATATAGAGGACCAAGGCGCTAGGGCACCTTGGTCTTGGGACAGGGGTGCCCCACCACCTTGGCCCCTGAAAACCAAGTTCAGATTCTAGGGATGGTTCTGTACCAACTTCCTAATGCTTTTTGAGGTCTTCCAGCTCTATCGGGCACCTGTAACTACACACGAGAGGAAAGAAAAGGGGTTGTGGATAGGGTTTTACCTTAGGTCAAACCCTAGGTTTGGAATTAACCCTATAATTGAATTGAAATCAAATTGGAAAGCATGCTTTTTGAGGGAAAGGCTAGATCTGGAATTGAAATACTTGATTCTAGATGATTATACCTCCAATAGGTGATGCAATGTTGTTAGGATAAGTCCTCTATGTGTTGATGTAATAACATGATAAATCTTATAAAATCCATCATGAAATCATAGATCAAACATAAATGGAAGATGCCTTGATGTAGTTTGTTGCTCCTTGAATCAAATATGCTCTTGAGGAAGAAGAATTTCTCTTGAATTGGATGATAATATTAGCATAAGATAAGATGATAAAAATGAATTGAAAGGGATGCATTATATAGGGATTTCATAATTAAAATTACCTTTAGGTTGACTTAGATTTGTGATTTATTCACACATAGCAGAATTTGAATTAGATAGGACCGCCAAATTATCCTCCAATTTTTTTAGGGAAAAAGTGCAGAACCAAGGTGGTAGGTTGCCCTGGTCTCAAAAATATTTTGCCAACTTTTGAGGAATGCAAGATAATAGGGTTCTAATGTTGGTCCCAATTTAGTGGCTCAAACCATAATGTATAGATATGCCTAGAATGTGATTTGGAAGTTCAAATTGGGGTAGGATTAGGATTACATCAAGATGAAATAATAAAAAGGGGCACACCTAAGATCAAGGGCCAATTTATGGAATGTGAATTAAATAAAAAGGCTTTAGGTTTAATTAATTTGTTAATTAAATGCCTAAGGAAGTCCTATAATTCCTAGAGGAAAGGGAAATACTAAAATAGATGCTAGGAAAGTGTGAAATTGGACACACTAATAAAGGTGTACAATTTATGATGCTACAAGATGCCCTCATGTATGACATGGAAGCTTTGGGCCATTTAGACATTCCATTTGTTATTGTTGAAAGTGGGTGGCCTTCTGATGGGAATTCTAATGAAGGTGCAAATATATCGAATGCCCAGATTCATAACAATAACTTTATCAAGCATGTTTTGTCATGGTAGGGGACTCCCAAGAGGCCTTTGTGGTTGCCATGTTTAATGAAGATTTGAAGCCTGGAAATATTACAGAGAAGCATTTTAGGCTCTTTTAGCCTACTAAAGCACAAGTATACCCTATGAATTTTACAGGTTAAGATATGGTGGAATGCAATTTTTCCTATATATTTTATAAATGTTGTGAGCTATCTAATATGTGTGCATCATAGATTATGACTTGTATGACAAGTTTTAAAGTCGTGATCCTAATAAAAGTGTATTAAGTTACGAAAATGGAAATGAAAATGGATCTTTTTATAGTTCAATATAATTAGTTTGAATTTGTTGAATTCCCCCACACCATTCTCTATAATTCCTTATTACTTCTCTCTTTTAGGCATTATAGACATATTTTAGATTCAATAAAATCTTTTATACTTCTCCCTTATGCTTACTTTCCAAACAATGTGGATATGCTTTACAATTAGAGTGTATGGGTACATTTTAAATTTAGATTTGAATTGAATAAAAAATTAATTATATGTTCTTAATTCTAGATATTTGGCATTTATATATAATAATAAGATATGCATAATTAAAATGAGTATTGGTGAGAATATATCAAGTTTCTAGGTATCTAACAATTAGTATAATTAAATTTAATATAAATATTAAAAAATGTTAAAAGATAATTATAATATCAAAAAGAAAAACATAGTTTCTTTAGGTTTGGGGAATGAGACATATAAAATGTTAAACATGTATATCATAAATTTGTTATTTTTTTGTCTCTTGACACTCTCTCTCATCCTGATGATGGATCACAGAGTGTGATCTGAAATGTTGATGCAAAAAAGATAGACATAGTCAAATCCAGAAGCAACTTAATGATTTGATTATGGATTGTGGAAATTTGATAAAATTAATATATATATATATATATATTGTTTTCCGAATTCAAATGTGATTCAAGTTCTTCGTGAGGGCTATCTTTTGGCCATGAATGAATGCCACAAAATAATAAGATTAGGTGCCTAGAAGCATTTTTTTACATAGTTCATGAAGAAGATTTCTCTTGGCTCTAGAGAATGTATCTAATTGAATTTGTAGAATATATCAGAGAATTTTTATCTTAATAGAGAGCTCATTGCAACAAAATTGATGAGAAAATATCTTGTAATGCTAGATATGACAACAAGTATCTATTGCACAATTGCTAAATATATAAGTTTGTGAAATAGGAGCAAAAATATTTTATCCAATTTTGTGTAAGGTTGTCTAATGTGTATTCTAGGGTGGTCAAAATGATGTATGTCAAAGTTTGAGAGGGTTGGTTGGGTGAGAGATCTGTGTGAAGGCTAGAGAAGATATTATTTTGCATAAATCATCTTTAGGGTCTACATGTCTCCATGACTGATTAAAAAATTTAGGGGCTAATAACATACATCTATAGGTTTACATTTGTTCAATCCACATCTTTTTTTATCAATTGACTATTGTAATATTGTGAAAACTTTTGCAATGTGATTTTAACAATAACATGATATGAGATTTATTTGAGTAGTTATGGATGATTAACAAAGTTTAGTTATGTAAAGTTTCTCTAATCTTCGAATCACATATGAGTACAATTGCAATTGGATCAATAGGATTATATACATATTTCTAGTTCATTGTTTTGAATTCATATAATTTTTTTTCCTCCTTTTCGAGTCCTTGACTATTTTTGTCAATGAAATAGGCACTGGTCACAAATGATTGAATCCTCCTTGTTCTTTGATAGATTAGTGTAAGTTATGTTTTTCAGTCTACGTAACTCAATGCTACTTTATCATATCTTTTGTGAACTTAAACTCATTTTTTACCTTCATAAGAATACACATTTATATAATTTTAGAAGCTATGTATGAAATATAATATTATAAATAAAATCATATCTGAAAGTATAAATCTTATTTACATTTTTAGTTACACATATGATCTACTTTATAAAAATATCTTTAGATATATAAAATTAGTAAACAAATATAGAAATATTTAGAAATAAATATTTAAGATCAATACCTTAACACAGTATGATATAAAATCAAAGATATGATTTCATATTAATATATATTGATATAATGTGATGGGATGGGGAGAGTTTTGGAGGTTTCAAATGAATGTGGATATTGAACATATTTCTTGTGATGAGTACGTTACCTACACGTGGAGGTCATGCGGACCGAAAACTACTACCATTAAGTTCTTTTTTGGCACTCCACGTTAAAATTTGATGCAAGCATTATTCCACTTATTACTTGTATACGCATCCTCTTAGAAAAATGGGGATTTGAAAGCCAATTATAAAGAAAACAATAGAGATTCAAGTGTGACAAGAATAGTTGGAGGAGTTTCACCCAATGTTTTTTTTTTTTTTTAAATAAATCCTTTTTAATAATTGTGTGTTTTTTAATATGGTAAGTAATATTTATTAGGTTTGTGAGAATAGAATGATTCATATAGAAGTGAGAAGTACATATTTCGTGTTTGGTTGTGTTCTAGTTTTGTTTTTTATGTA
This sequence comes from Cryptomeria japonica, assembly GCF_030272615.1. NCBI lineage: Eukaryota > Viridiplantae > Streptophyta > Pinopsida > Cupressales > Cupressaceae > Cryptomeria > Cryptomeria japonica. Next base: position 155,693,913 of record NC_081414.1, read on the forward strand.
TTTAATTTGAATATTTATGTCTAATTGTTGATATTTATATTGTAATTAAATTGTATCCGAGTCTGTGTTTTCTAGTAGTCTAGATTCGATCCTTAATCTTTCACTTGTCATTCTCAAGTTAACATTTCTTGGACAACTTTGATCTTTGATTGGGATTGCAAAGGAAGCCTTGATCTCTAACTTCAAAACCCAATGAAGCTAGAAAAACTAAAGGACTCTCTATTGCCTCCCAAATGAATGTATGACCTCTACCAATAACTAATAAAGAGGAAGCAACTCTCTCCCACTTTTAATATTTTATTATGATTCTAAATTATACCACAATTAATCATTGTCGATTAACTTATGAACTAGTGAGGTCATAAACATGAGACCTCATCCCCAATAAAATGTCCAACAATGACACCCAATTAACATTTGAACCTTGATGGCAAGAAATACAACAGCACAACTTAACCATCACACCATGCCAACATTGGCAGTTTTAATATACTTTAAGAGTCTTGTTAGAGCTCTTCTCCCACATAATTTGTATTCCCTCTTTCCCTTCTCTTGTGTATTCTATTATTTTCCTTATTTCCTCTAGTTTAGATCACTTTTAATTGTAAACACTATTGTCCTAGAGTTATGAACCAATGAAGTCATGAAGGGGGGACCTTATCCCTAATATAAACATCCAACAATTTAACACCCCAACGAAGATTGAAATTTGATGGCAAGAACAAAAAAACCAGAATTTAACCATCACACCATGTCAATATCGACATTTTTAATATAGTTTAAGAGTTTATCCTTTAAGGATATTTATAAGTGAACTAAAATAGAACATTCACAATGTGTCTAGTAACATTGCATTTTTTTTAGTTGACTAGGAACAAGGGGCAAAAACATTGGTTATGAAAAAATAAATATTTATATCTCTATGAGATTCTCTCATACAAGTTGGAACTCTCTTGGCTATCCTATGTTATTGTCTGATATTCTCCTGAATTCTATAACATATTGAAGCACTCCAACATATTACTAATACCTACTTGGCCAGTGTAGGAATCTTCTAGTATCATGGTGAGGCCTACTCTTCTATTATGCATTCATCCCTTTGCTTATTGTTTTCTCTTAGCATTATGGAGTTATCCCTGTTAGGGTTTAGGTGGATCCGAAGCAAATATAATTTAACAATTATATGCAGATACAAACGCAAAAGATGAAGAAAATTGTGTAACACATATAACACAGAGAATTAACGTGGTTCACCCAAGATGGGATACATCCACAAAACACAGTCGTCCAATCTTTTCTTATTATCCAGTAAATCAATACAACACCATTATGATGCCCTTTTACATTTCAGCGGATTATAATAAGCAATTTTTAGGGCAACATACAAAGTCGACAAACAAAGAATAACCCTAACCCTAAAGGAATATTCTCGTAATCTTCTTCCCGTACTCATTTTCTCATATTCTCATACTATCATACTCTCGTATTCTTGTATTCTCGTATTCTCATAAACGTAACATGAATTTATCTCAAACATAAAAAAAAATACAAGAATGCATTCATGCATTTCTAATTGATGGTTTACACAATCATGAAAATAAGTTCACATACATCATTCCATATATAACAATTAAGTATATGAAAAATTAAAGTAAGAACATCATAGCTAGTAACTTTGAAAAATATAATCAACACATCTTTGAAGCAATGAATATAGAGCTCACAAAATGAACTGAAGCATCAAAATAAAATACATTTATATTTCATAACTTTATAAAGATTGACTTCCATTCCACTCTCAAGGATATACATGATAACTAGAATCCTGAATCATTTAAAAATGTTAACATGATGGAAGGATTTTTCGGCATCACACTAAGCTTGAATTACCTAATCATTCATGGTTTCTCTAAAAAAGAAACATTGTCATATTATCATTCCATATGTAGAGAAAGTATGATAATAACATCTAGACTCATTAAGTTAACATTGATGTCTCTAAAGGGCTTCCAGCTAAGTTAGAGACTAAATCTTCCTTGGGATCTTGGGTCCAACCACTCGACTTTGAAGGTATCCCCTTTAGATGTCAAAAGTGCTTGCAGACTGGACATGTTGTTGCACGGTGTGAAACAGATAAAAAGAAAAAAAGATATGCTACTTGGTGGAAGGGTGCATCCTCTGAACACTATTTTGTTAAAAAGAAAAGCTTCTCCCAGGTGGTGGCACAGGTTCCTCAAGTTGATGTGCCTCTCGTTGCTGCCTCTGTTCCTCAGGAATGTGTGGATGCTTGCACCCCGACTGATCATTTGAAAAATGTTGGATCTTCTTCTTCAATGGATGACCCTCCCGCATCCCAGATTGTTGTTGGATCTTCTGTTGTCCCTACCTCTGTTGTTCCTGCCTCTCTGGGTGTTGGCTCTGTTCCGCATGATGATGGGAGGTCCTCTATTCTGGATCCATCCTCTTGGCAAAAGGCTACTGCTAGGGTTGAGGAGGGATGGATTACTGCTAAAAGTAAAAAATTGAAATTGTCCCAGTCCTCTTTTGATATGACCCTTCGATCCCACAAGGGTAGGACAAACTCTTGATCCTTCCTGGTTGGGTTAGGGTTGCTGGTTTTTTGCAGCCTGTTGGTGTTTGGTGGGGGTATTTGTTGTTCCCCTTCTTTTGATTGGTTGTGCCGAGTCTCTATTGTGTTCTGTTTCTTTGAGTGGACTTTCAAGTTTATCTTTCGGTTCGGGTTACAAGTCCTTCTAAAACCTATCTTGTAAAGGGTTTCTGGTCCCTTAAAAACTTGTTTTTCCTTAATCAAAAACATCTAGACTCATTAATGCACAACATCATAATGACTTCACTTTCATATATTCATTATATCTTCATCTAATTAAAGATTGACCCACTTCTAACTCTAACCCATGGTTCAATCATAATCACTAATTATTTGCTCATGGTTAATGACAAGGGAACAAGTCAAATTGTCTTACATGGGTATAGTTTCTTCCATAAACAAGGATTTTGTAAATACCTCTTATACCTAGTAATCTATTATAGCATCAAGTGTTTGTAATAATGGTTTAAAGTATTCCACTTGTTTGATGATCTCAAAATAGTCAATTTTTTCAAACAATTTCTCATCTTAGCACAACACTTTACTTATACTAACTAGGGAACTAAGTCTTATTCATATTGTTTTTAATGCTTTTGTTCAACATTAAAGTTCACTCTTATTATTACTTGAAATACCATAAGATAATCTTTTTGAATAAGCATGTTGTTCTACATTCAAGCATATTTCTATCGGATAAGTATTTAATCTAGTGTCATATCATTTTATCTCAATAGATAGAATATTGCATTCCTTATGTATAATGTATAGCATATATACTTATCAAATGGATAATGACTTTAAACAATATACAATTCTAAATAACTACTTTAAAACCTCTTCCTAACCACTAAAAGTATTACTAATATTGCATTATTATTTTAAATAGTATACATTTATACTAAATATCTAGATTTTTATGAACATAATACAAAGAGATTAAATCAATGGTAAAACAATTAAGATTATTAATCTCTTTATTCAAAAACAATATAAATATAATTTCTATTCCCTATTTATATATTTAATGCATATTTACATCCTTCATTTATTTTTAAACAAAACTACCCAAGATTAATTAATACAATTTAAAGGTTCTTCTTAAGTCTATACACATAATGTCATAGAGTCATAATCAATTGAAGATTACAATATATGTATATTCCAATTCTAAAGAAGAATGATTCATGGTTTCTATGAAGCATACAAATCAGTCTAAATTTCTAAGTTTTTTACTCTTACAACTGTTCTAAGAGTTAAAGATAGGTAATGACTATTATTAAGGACATGGAAACTAAATCCATAGAACAGATATAACATCATTAGAAATTTTGATACTTATCTCCCCTATGAACCATTCGATCTGAGGTTGCTCTTTCTTTTCTTATTCAAGATCTCTTCTCAAACACTTTGGTAGAATTCATTTCTTTCCTTTTTGCTTCCTTCCTTGTGGTTTTTATAAGCTCCCTGAAAGCTTTGCTCTCTCTGAGCCCTTAATGTTGGCAATTTGGAGGAATTGATTATGTGTTGCATTGATGTTTGTCATTGGTGCCAACACTGGTTGCTTTGGTTGTTTACCGGTATCTACTTGGTCCTAGTAGGATTATTGGTTTATGGCTGGTATGATCATGTTGATCTGGTATTCTTTTGTCTATGGAATTGGTTTGGATTGGTTATTCATGCTCTCTTGATGTGTATCACATTCAGTTGGTTCAGGATTTGATTATCCATAAGTTATCACTTGTTCTAGTAAGCCTTTTGGTTACCGGTGAGGGTTTTACCGGCAAAGCTTTGTTGAAGATATTTTGATATTATGCATAAGTGGTGTTGGTGTGGCTTCTAGAAGGTTATCACGATGTTGATGGTTATCATGTTCGTGTTCCAATTGATCAGTGGTGTTGCAGTTAGTACCGGACCTATTCTATTCTAGGTTATGCTATCAAGGTTATGGATCAACTTAATGTAACGTGTTGTTGGAACTTCTTGATGTGTTTTCAGGATGACTTATGGGTAGGATGATATTTGTTTGGCCTTGGGCCGACTTGGTTGATCATTAGATTGCGGGTTTAAGTTAAGAATTTATTGTATTATATTTTAGGTGGATGACCTAATTGTTTAGGTTTCGGGTTAGTATAAATATGTTGCAAGATCTCTTTGTAGATCAATGAGATCATGTATGGTATTGGTTATGGGATTATCTGTATGAGAACAATGTTGTAACTATTCATGTAGAGTACTTGGTCAATCATAGGTGAGCAAATTGGGTTTGTGGAAGAGGTTTTAGGCCTCCGGTATTGAACTTAACTGGAACTGTACTCAAGCATGGGAGATGCTATACTTGCAGTTCAATCTTCATTTTGGATTATTGTCTGATATTTTTTATAGTTAGTGAGACTCCTTTTGTGATGAGCAGTGTGCTCTAGGTTGTTGGCCTTCTTGCATGTGCAGGTCCCTTATTGTAATATTTATTCATCTGATCAGTGGATAGATATTGTGGGTCTCCAATCCTACCATGGTTTTTCCTCTTTGAGTTTTTCCACGTATAAATTTGTGGTGTTATGGTGTTCATCTTTGTGGTTGCATTGTTGCTTATTGTTATATGCTTTTATGTTTACCGATTGCTGAGTTGTTGTATTAATAAGGTAAAAATACTCCATTCCGGTAGAACACTGATTCACAACCCCCCCCCCCTCAATGTTCTTGGATCCCAACAATTGGTATCAGAGCTTGGTGCCTCGGAGTAAGTCTAACAGCTTGAGGAAGATCTTGTATCCCGAATCTATGGAGATAAGTTTAAGGAAGGAACTTCAAGTAGCAATTGAAGACTATGATGTTGAAAGATTGAGGAACATGAATATGCAAGATGAGTTGAGATCTACGAAGGAATTCATTTTTACTCTGCAGGATAGGTTGTCATTTTCCCAAGCTAAAAGGAAGGAACTTTTACAAAATCGGGATGATGAAGAGAAGGATGCCCTTAAGGAACAATGTCAAAAGCTGAGTCAGGAGAATATTGCCATGAAGAATGAAATGCAAGCCCTAACTATGAGGATGTCCAAGGAGATTGAATACCGGAAGAAGAACGAAGAAAATCTTGCTATATCTCTGAAAAACAGATCTGAGGAATGCATCTTGTTGGTTCATGAAAATGATGTGTTGAGAACTGAATTGGTGCAATCACAAAACAATGAGCAAGAATTGCAAAGAATGGTAACAATCCTAAGAGATGATCTGACTATTGCAAATGAATACAAAGATAAGTTCAAGATTAGTTCTGCTAAGCTTGATGAATTATTGAAGGATCAAAGGGACACTAGAGGTCTTGGATCTGAGCATGGAGAAAGCTCTAGTACTGCAAATCGGGATAACACATTCAATCAAAAGGTCACCCGGAATCAGAGGTCACCGATAGGGCAACCCAATGCACATAAATTTAATGGTAGACGCTTTGGTTGAAATAAATTTGGTCATATAGCAAGGCATTGTAGAAATAGAACTAATCAGAATAATAATGCAGTTCCCCGTCAATGTTCAAATTGTAAGAAGTATGGTCATAAGACAGAAGATTGTAGAATGAATGTGAAATGTCATGCATGTGGAAAGTTTGGACATATGGCTAATCAATGCAGGTCAAGGAATGGTCAATGTTACAGTAAAGCAATTCAGAAGAACAATGTCACTTGTTATGCATGCAACGAATTAGGACATATTGCTAAATTTTGCAAAAGCTAGAACCTACCGACAGGAAGTGATAAATCTAATGAGAAGGGAAAGCAAAAGGTTGATGACATTCGGGAGGAGCATGAGAAGAAGTGGGTTAAGAAGTCTAAGGCTCAACCGACAGAATCAATTGCCCCAAATGTTCATTTGGCTGAAGGATATACCTCGGTTACTCAACCTGCAGAGTAGATTGTTCCTGCACCGGCAGGAAACTCCTCTGGTAACTAAGGCATTCTCCTTAGGGGGAGGAAAATTGATGATAGATCTTGCATTGCCCCTAGTAGCAGTCTAAAAGCCTGTTTCAGATCTTTGGAAGTTAGTTTGAAGTTTAACTGCCAAAGGTTTGTTGGCTCTTGGATCTAGTTTGGTTTACCAATAAGTCACTTTATGAGTTATGGTTTGGTCATACATCTACAATTAAGTACTTCAGAATCTTTGGTAGTAAATGTTATATCAAGAGAGATATTCTCATTGGAAGTTTGATCCTAGATGTGATGAAGGAATATTTCTTGGTTATTTAAATAAAATCAAAGCATATAGGGGTATGTGCACCAGGTTGTGGTACCAAAAGGGGGTCTTAAGATGCCACTTTTTTCTGAAATCAGCAAAGTCTGAACTTCAACAACAAATTGAAGATATTTACACTCCAAATTTGAAGATGCAACAAGAACAAGAGTCAAAGTGCTTCGAGTATACTTTCTAAAATAATAACTTGTTTTGAAAATGGTCACTATTAAGGGCTTCAAAAAGGGGGGCCACTAAAAGTGGTCCTATTTTTATGCAAAAAACATAACATAGCATATGTTGTGGCCCCCCTAAAATGTTAACTTTTTTTTTGAATTTTTAAAATTGCTTCAGTGAGAAATTAGCTAACACCTTGTAGTTTATGCCATATTTTTTAGCTAATTTTTTAATGAGAATATGATTTTTTACTAATTTTCAAAGTGGACACATCCTTAAAACTAGAAATTTGAGCGTGCTACCCCCTAAAATTATTGATAACTAATCAAAAATAAAATCTTTTTTTTTAAATTGTGTATAATGGAGTCTAGTTTCTAAAAACATAAGTTTCTTCAAAATCTGATGAACGTGTAAAAAACTACACCCAAAATAGTGCATGTTATTTTTCGACCAAAAATGGACACACTAACAAAAGAAATTATAGATGAAAGATTTAGTGAAATCAAAATGCAAAAAAATTTACATGCTTGGATAGATAAGAGAGAGATTGAAGTTGTTATGGTGTTTTTTTTAGTTTTATTGAAACACGTGCAAACCTAATGGAGAGCACGGCCAAAAATATGTGAAATTTATTAATCTTCTGATAAAAACACATCTCAGGCCTAAGATGGTCATCCAACCCTTTGGGTTGGATTCCCAAGTACAATCCAACTCAAAGGGTTGGTGGTTTCAAATCCAAACCATTTGGCGAGCGCCAAATATGGCGCTTGCCAAATGCAAAATTTTGAATTTTCATATTTGACACTCGCCAAATGTGAAAAGTCAATTTTTGCATTTGGCGAGCACCAAATGTTTTGCATTGTCCAATGTGAAGGTTTTGTGACTGTGTATATTTTCCAATCTGGGCACAAGTTATATCCACCCTCGAAGGAGAATATATACATGAAATATAACATTTAAGTATAAGTCACATTTCAATATGTCTTTTTTCTTTCTTATATTTTAAGTTATATTTCAAGTATATATTGGCAGGATGTTTGAGAGTGGTTTCAGCTCTATAGAAATTGTAATGTAGATTATAGTTTTAAGAGGATAATATAAAATTTCCAACAGTCAAATTTCAGTAATCAACATGCTCCTATTAGCATTCTTCAGCTATGTAACACACTCTCTTTATCGCCCCCAAACTATAGACCTATCGCTATCCCTCTCTTGTCTCTCTCACTTCTCTCTCCCCTCTCTAGGTAAACCCAACTTCTCTACCTTTCATTCCTTCCTTAACCCCATATCTATCCTTGACTCCCTCCCTCTCTCTTCTTCTCTCTCATTCTCTTATTATTTCACTCCCCTCCCTCTCTATTCTCTTGGTCACTACCTATCCCTTCTATCTTCTCTCTCCCCATATCTAGGTCTCTTCCTCCCTCCCTATTCACCTCACTACCTCTCCCTCCCTATATTATTACCCACCTCTCTATCCCCCTCTAGGTATCTGACCTGATTAATTGTCCACCATCTAGTTCTCTCCCCCATATCCATATTTCTCTCCCTCTCCCTTACCCCTATCCATTTATGAACTCTCTCCCTCTATTCTCTCTCTCCAAACCTATCTATCTCCTCATTCCTTGGGTCTCTAAATCCCTCCATGTCTACCTCTCCATCCATTCCCTCTTAGTCATCTCTTTTCTCTTCTATCTATTCCATCTCTCCATTGTCTAGGTTGTCACCTCTCCCTCCTACTCTCTCTCTACCTCCCTCTCTCAAATTTCTAGGTTTCTCCCTCATTCCCTCTCCACCTCTATACTTATCCATTAATGTCTCATTAGGAACCTATCTTTATGCCCCTCTATCTATCTCTCCCATCTACGTATTTAACCTCTCTCTCATTCTCTAAATATCTCATCTCTCTATTTATCCCCTCTCTAGTTCTCTCCCTTCCTCTCCACCTCTCTCTCTCCATCACCCCTTACCTATCTCCCTTTATGATCTCTCTCCTCTTATCTCTCTCGTCACCTCTTTATCTACCAAAAAATCTAGACCTATTACTCCCCCTTTCTTCTCTCTATTTCTTCTCTCTCCCCTCTCTAGGTCTCTCCTATACTCTCTGCCTCTCTCTCTCACCTTCCCTCCTTATCTCCATATCTAGCATTCCCTCCCTCCATCTCTCTTCTCTTCTTATTGTTTGTCTCCACTCTTTGTGTTCTCTTAATGAATACCTCTCCCTCCTAACCTCTCTTTCCATACCTATTTTCTCCTTCCCTCCATCTTTACATATCTACATCTCCCTCTTTGTCTCTTAATCCCCCTGTGTCTCTTTCACCTCTATCTTTCCACCGTAGGTCTCTCACCTCTCTCTTCCTAGGCTCTAGATCTCTCACCTCTATATCTCTCTCCTCTCTAATTCTTTCCTTTCCACCTCCCTACTCCTCTTTGTCTCTTTGTGAAATTATCTCTCTTATTTCATTCTCTCTCCCCCTCACCTATCTACTCTTCCCTCTCTAGGTCTCTCGGCCACTCCCTACCCACCTCTCTCTTTCTTCATAGATCTCTCTTTCTCTTTATTCTTCCCTCTCCCCTCTTTTTTCTCCCTCCTGTGTATAGGATTTAGATAATAGGTTGTATGATATAAGGTTTATGGTATGGGGTACAAGATTGACAGAACATTATTTAGGGTAGATGGGGTTGAGGGTAGTGGTCGTATTGATACTTAGGACACCATATGACCCCTTAACATACCATATGACCCCTCAGGACACCATATGACCCCTAACAACACCATATCATGTCCTAAGGGGCCATATGGTTTCGTTAAGGGTCATATGGTGTCCTAAGAGGAATAATGGTCTTCTAAGACCCCTTAGGATACCATATGATCCCTAACAACACCATATCATGTCCTAAGAGATCATATGGTGTCGTTAAGGGTCATATGGTGTCCTAAGGAGAAATATGGTCTTCTAAGACCCCTTAGGACACCATAGGACACCATATGACCCCTAACAACACCATATCATTTCTTAAGGGGTCATATGGTTTCATTAAGGGTCATATGGTGTCCTAAGGGTAAATATGGTCTTCTATGACCCCTTAGGACACCATATGACCCCTAATGATACCATATGGTGTCCTAAGGGGTCATATGGTGTTTTATGACCCCTTAGAACACCATATGACCCCTAACGAGACCATATGGTGTCCAAAGGGGTCATACGGTTTCCTAAGGGGTCATATGATTTCCTAAGGAGTCATATGGTGTTCTATGACCCCTTAGGACACCATATGACCCCACACGACACCATATGACCCCTGATGATACCAAATGGTGTCCTAAGGGGTCATATGGTGTCATTAGAGGTTATATGGTGTCCTATGGGGTCATATGATGTTCTATAACCCCTTAGGACATCATATGACCCCTAATGACAGCAAATGGTTTCCTAAGGGGTCATATGGTGTTCTATGACCCCTTAGGACACCATATGACCCCTAACATCACCATATGGTGTCCTAAGGGGTCATATGATTTCCTAAGGGGTCATATTGTCTCCTAAGGGGTCATATTGTCTCCTAAGGGGTCATATGGTGTTCTATGACCCCTTAGGATACCATTTGACCCCATACAACACCATATAACCCCTAAGGACACCATATGGTGTCCTAAGGGGTCATATGGTGGTCTATGACCCCTTAGGACTCTATAGGACCCCTAATGACAACATATGGTTTCCTAAGGGGTCATATGGTGTTCTATGACCCCTTGGGACACCATATGATCCCTTAGGACACCATATGACCCCTAAAAACACCATATGGTGTCCTAAGGGCTCATATGATGTTCTATGTCCCCTTAAGACACCATATGACCCCATACGACACCATATGACCCCTTATGACCCCATATGGTGTCCTAAGGGGTCATAGAACACCATATGACTCCTTAGGACACCATATGAACCCTAACGACATCAAATGACCCCTTAGGACACCATATGACCCCTAACAACACCATATGAGCCCTTAGGACACCATATAGTGTCCTTAGGGGTCATATGGTGTCCTTAGGGGTCATAGAACACTATATAACCCCTTTAGACACCATATAATCCCTTAGGAAACTATATGACCCCTAACGACACCATATGGTGTCATTATATGGTGTCCTAATGGGTCATAGAATACCATATGACCCCTTAGGACACCATATGATCCCTAACAACACCATATGGCATGTCCCAAGGGGTCATATGGTGTCTTAAGGGGTCATAGAACACCATATGACCCTTAAGGAAGCCATATGACCCCTAAGGACACCATATGACCCCTTAGGACACCATATGGTGTCATTAGGGGTCATATGGTGTCCTAAGGGGTCATAGAACACCATATGACCCCTTAGGACACAATATAAACCCTAACAATGTCATATTACCCCTAACGACACCATATGGTGTCCTTAGGGGTCATATGGTGTTATTACGGGTCATATGGTGTCCTAAGGGGTCATAAAATACCATATGAGTCCTTAGGACACCATATGACCCCTAACGACATCAGATGACCCCTTGGGACACCATATGACCCCTAACAACACCATATGACCCCTTAGGACACCATATAGTGTCCTTGAGATTCATATGGTGTCATAAGGGGTCATCGAACACCATATAACCTCTTCAAACACTTTATTATCCCTTAGGACACCATATGACCCCTAATGACACCATATAGTGTCATTAGGGGTCATATGGTGTCCTAATGGGTCATAGAATACCATATCACCCCTTAGGACACCATATGACCCCTAACGACACCATATGACATGTTCTAAGGGGTCATATGGTATCTTAAGGGGTCATAGAACACCATATGACCCTTAAGGACACCATATGACTCCTAAGGACACCATATGACCCCTTAGGACACCATATGGTGTCATTAGGGGTCATATGGTGTCCTAAGGGGTCATAGAACACCATATGACCCCTTAAGACACAATATGACCCCTAACGACACCATATGACCCCTAATGACACAATATGACCCCTCGGGACACCATATGATGGTCTTAGGGGTCATATGGTGTCCTAAGGAATCATAGAACACCATATGACCCCTCAAGACACCATATGACCCCTAACGACACTATATGGTGTCGTTAGGGGTCATATGGAAACCTAATGGGTCATAGAATACCATATGACCCCTTAGGAAACCATATGACTCCTAACGACACCATATGACCCCTTAGGACACCATATGACCTTAAACGACACCATATGGTGTCCTGAGGGGTCATATGGTGTCTTGAGGGGTCATATGGTGTTCTATGACCCCTTTTAACATCCTAGTACATGACATGACCACTTTTGAAACCATAAAACCCCTTGAGACACAATATGGTGTCGTTAGGGATCATATGGTGTCCTAAGAGGTGATATGGTGTCGTTAGGGATCATATGGTGTTCTGAGATGTCATATGATATTTTACTACCCATTAGGACACCATATGACCCTTAATGACACCATATGGTGTCGTTAGGGGTCATATAGTGTCATAAGGGGTCATATGGTGTCATAAGGGGTCATAGAACATCATATGACCCCTTATGACACTATATGGTGTCATTAGGGGTCATATGGTGTCCTAAGGGGTCATATGATGTCCTTAGGGGTCATAAAACACCAAATGACCCCTTAGGACACCATATGGTGTTGTTAGGGCTCATATGGTGTCCTAAGAGATCATATGGTATCCTACGGGGTCATAGAACATCATATGACCCCTTAGAACACCATATGACTTATAAAGACACAATGTTGTCCTAAGAGGTCATATGGTGTCTAAGATAGATAGTAATGGTTTCCTAAGGGGTCATATGGCCCACCATACTCCTGCACATACCCAGATGGGTTATACAGAGATATAAGATACCTAGAGGGGGAGAGAGACATGAGAGACCTAGATAGGGTGTGAGAGAGAGAGAGAGGGTTGAGATAGATGGAGGGTTATATAGAGAGGTTGGTAATGAGATATGGATGGAAATGTAGAGAGGTGGAGAGGGAATGAGGGAGAAACCTAGAGAGGGGTAGAAAGGGTGTGATGGAAAGTTGATGATGTAGATGGTAAAGAGAGTAAGAATTAGTAGGGAAGGGAGAGAGATATGGGGATAAGGAGGGAGAGGGAGATAGAGATGGAGAGGGGAAGAAAAGAATGGAGATGCCTATAAATAGGAGGGAGGGATAAGAGGAGAGATGAAATAATAAAGAGAGAGAGAAGAGTATGAGGGGATTGAGGGAGAGGTAGACGTGGATGGACTACAAGACCTAGGGAAGGAGAAGATAGAGAGGTGGGGGAAAAGAGAGAAGAGGAGGAGAGAGTTCAAAAATAAATAGGGGTAAGGGGGAGGGAGATAGAGGGGAAGACAGAGGGAGAGAACTAGAGAGGGGACAAATAGATAGGTGATAGAACTATATTGGGAAAGAGAGATGAGATACTTAGATGAAAAGAGAGAGGAATGAGATAGATAGAGGGGGGGAGAGAGAGAGGTGAGTAATGAGACATGATGCAGAGGTAGATAGGTGGAGAAGAAGGAAGTGATAAACCTAGAGAGGTGAGAGAGAGTTGATGACATAGAATGTAGAGAGAGAGAGAGAATAAAAAAGTGGGGGAGAGATATATATGGGGGTATGTATGGATGGGGAGGTAGAGAGGGAGAGGGGAAGAAAGGAAGGGAGAGACCTAGAGAGGGTATGGAGGGAGAAGGTAAGAGATAGAAGAACAAAGAGGGGAGTAAGAGGGGATGGATGGAGAGGTAGACATGGAGGGAGTGAGAGACCTATAGAAGGAGAAGATAAAGAGGTTGGGGGAGGAAGAGAAAAGGAGGGAGTTCATAAAGGGATAGGGTTAAGGTGGAGGGAGAGAGAGGTACAGAGCTACAGAGAGAACTGTAGAGGGGGCATATAGATAGGTGAGAGACCTAGATGGCTAGAGAGAAGTGAGATAGATAGAGGGGGATAACGAGAGGTTGGTAATGAGGCCTATATGCAGAGGTAGATAGGTGGAGAGGAAGGGAGGGAGAAACCTAGAGAGGGGAGAGAGGGTGGGATGGAGAGGTAATGACCTAGACAATGAAGATAGAGAATAAGAAAGGAAGAGAGAAGATGGGAGAGTGGGAGAGGGAGATAGAGAGGGAGAGATGAAGAAAGGAAGGTAGAGACCTGGAGAGGGGAGGGAGGGAGAATAGAAGATATATAAGAACAAAGAGATGAGTAAGAGGAGATGGATAGAGAGGTAGACATGGAGGGAGTGAGAGACCTATAGAATGAGGAGATAGATAGGTTTAGAGAGAGAGAGAGAAGAGAGGGAGAGAGTTCATAAATAGATAGAGGTAAGGAGAAGGGAGAGAAAGGTGGAGAGGGAGGGAGAGAACTAGAGGGTGGACAATTAGATAAGTGAGAAACCTAGAGCGGGAGAGAAAGGTGGGTAATAATATAGGGAGGGAGAGGCAGTGAGGTGAAAAGGGAGGGAGGGACAACCCTAGATATGGGGAGAGAGAGGATAAAAGGGATAGGTAGTGACCAAGAGAAAGGAGTGGGAGGGGAGAGAAAAAATAAGAGAGTGAGAGAGAAGGGAGAGGGAGAGAGTCAAGGATAGAGAAGTGAGAGAGACAAGAGAGGGAGAGAGATAGGTCTAGAGTTTGGGGAAGATAAAGAGAGTGAGATGCATAGCTAAAGAACGCTAATAGGAGCATGATGATTACTAAAATTTGACTAAGTTTGAAATTTTATATGATCCTCTAAAAACTAGAATCTACATTATGTCCTATAGAGCTATACTTAAATGTTATATTTCATGTATATATTCTCCTTCAGGGGTGGATATAACTTGTGACCATATTGGAGAATCTACACACTCACAAAACCTTCACATTGGACAATACAGAACATTTGGTGCGCGTCAAATGCAAAAAATTCACTTTTCACATTTGGTGAGTGTCAAATTTCACGCGTGCCAAATGTGAAAATTAAAAATTTTGCATTTGGCGAGCACCATATTTGGTGCTCACCAAATGGTTTCTTGGGAGAATACCAACCCTTTGGGTTGGATTTACCTTGGGCATCCAACCCGTAGATTTGGACGACCTTTCCATGCTAATGACGCATTTTTATGAAAAGATAAAAAGTGACACCTTTTTGGTACCACAACTGGGTGCACTTACCCATAGATGTTATAACAAGAGATTGCAGAGAATTGTGGAGAGTAATAATGTCAAGGTGGATGAGCATAATAGAAGTCAAATCAAAATTTATGAGCAATAACCAGCATAAGAAATGGTCTTAACTGAACCGGTAGCACCTTTATCGAAACAGAATGTTGAACCAGTTACTCCGGCAGTATCAAAAAATTCAATAGTAACTAAAGATCAGGGAAGAGGAACAAAAAGTCAGAAGACTCCTAGGTATGTAAGGCCAAATCATTGAGAAGATCAAATAATTGGACAAGAAGAAGGTTGCCAGCTAATGAGGTATCCTTAATTTCTCTAATTGTACCGGCATCAGTTATCAAAGCTTGTAAGGATGAATGTTGCATGAAAACTATGGAAGAGGAATTGGATCATTTAGAAAAGGAAAACACATGGACTTGGATGTTATTGGAACTAGGCTTGATTGGTTTACAATGGATATTCTCAGAAGGAAGGAATTGATTATGTTGAATCCTTGCTCCGGTAGCTAAGATTTTCAAATATTTTCAAGGACTATCTGGTATGGTTTTTGTTTTAAGATGACTTTACACTTTGAGCATGTTCAGAAGTGGATTGGGCTAGAGATATAGGTAACCGGATAGGCTCATCCAGTGAATCTTTCTTTCTTGGAAAGAATCTTATTTCATGGATCAGCAAGAAGCGGTCATGTACTTATTTATCTACTGTTGAAACTGAGTATGTTGTTGCCAATGCTACTAACTGTACACAAGTTCTATGGATGAAGCATATGTTGAATGATATAAAGTTAGGTTGTAATGTACCAGTAGTTATTCATTGTAATAGCTCTGTTGCTATTGACATATCAAAGAATCTAGTATTTCTATCAAATATAATTTTATGAAGGAGTGGGTGGAAGCAAATAAATTCAGATTGGTTTGAGGAATCATTGGACCATTTGAGAGACAGATTGAGGTTTTATGCCCCTTTGGTAGAAAACTAATTGATGTTATTTGGCATCAGTCTGGTATGCATTATCAGAGCTATTATTCACTCTGGATTGATGTGGTGATGCTACTACTTAGGGGGAGTAGTTAGTCTTGTGATTTAGTGGTTTATGATTTTTCTTCAATGTTTATATCAGATATTTAGCATTGATGTCAAAGGGGGAGATATATTCATGTGAAAAACTTAAGGATTTATATACATTAGGGGGAGAGATATTTATGTGAAAAATAGACCTTAATAGAGATATCAGTCTAAGGGGGAGATTATTGGCACAAGGAGGAGGAACAAAATTTTAGATTGGTTGTATCCCATTGGGGGAGTTTGGTTTAGGTCTATGGATGGTTAATTGGTATAGAGATATTTGGCTCAAAACCTCATTGTCATATCATTTTATGGGAGATTGTTGGTTGTCTTCCATTGGGGGAGACTTGTTTGGCATTTCTTGGCACTTGGATATTTTTCACATCTAGTGTTGCCATCAATGCCAAAGGAGGAGATTGTTGGCAATTTGGAGGAATTGATTATGTGTTGCATTGATGTTTTTCATCGATGCCAACACTAGCTACTTTGGTTGTTTACCGGTATCCGGTTGGTCTCGGTAGGATGATTCTAGGTTATGCTATCAAGGTTATGGATCGGCTTAATGTAACGTGTTGTTGGAACTTCTTGATGTGTTTTCGGGATGACTTATGGGTAGGATGATATTTGTTTGGCCTTGGGTCGACTTGGTTGTGTAGTGTCGTAAATTGTACGCACTTGCTAGAGTGGTACAATTTCACACCTAGTTTAGCACCCACCTTGGCGCATTTTGCATTTTGCATTGCATTTCCCCTTTAGCACTTAATTAATCAAATTAATTAGGTCTAAGGTTCTATTTTATCATCTCCCATATCATAAAGTTGGGCCCTTTTCATTAAAGTGTGCCCCTTTCATTTTATTCCTCTAATACATCATTTAATCAAAAACCCTAATTAGGTCCTATCTTGAACTTGGGGGCTTGATTTCGGGGGTCAAAACATCTCGAAATCAGCTGTAACTTCGGGATTCTCTCTAAAATCATCATATCTGACGGCCCTGAAAATTTGGTGAAAAGTTGTCGAGACCATGGCGCCCGGAGTGCACATGGTCCCAGACATTTTTCCCAAAATTTTAGGAGCGCGATCCAATCATAAAATAAAGCTTAACCCCAAGAAATTGGCGGGAGATTCAATCTCTAGGTCGGCCAAAAGTTGAAATTAAGACCTAGGGTTTCATATATAAGAGCTCTTTTTCTTCATTGGAAAGGACAAGATTTTTGGTTTCAAGGACCTTCTATGCAGCGAAAGAGCAGATCTTTGAAGACTTCAACAACATTCATCCATCAAGCATCTATCAATTTCATTCATCTATTTAGGGCTTTGAAGGCATTGAAGAACAATAAGGGATCACCGACTGAAGATTGGCTTGTACCCCTCCCTTGGGGTTGGGTATGATTTCATGTTGTTTTCATGTCTTTGCATAAGCCCCATTATATCATTTGTATTCATGCTTTAGATCACTTTGCATCTTGATTTGGAGCATTTACATTATCATTTACAAGCAACTAGGGTTTACTTTCTAGGTTGCTCTAGCTTGCTTACTTTCATTTTAGGATCTTGCACACACACAAGGTCTGCACACACATTACTTTTACAATACAACTTGGCTATT
Organism: Cryptomeria japonica; assembly: GCF_030272615.1. Lineage (NCBI taxonomy): Eukaryota > Viridiplantae > Streptophyta > Pinopsida > Cupressales > Cupressaceae > Cryptomeria > Cryptomeria japonica. Next base: position 155,711,814 of record NC_081414.1, read on the forward strand.
CGTGGAGGTGGAAATCACCAAAGCAGGGGTTTGACTAAGGCAAAACCCTATATAGCTGCCCAAAGCACCTTTTCAGATATAAGTGTAGGTTTCGGGATTCAGACGACGCCGCAAGTTGCAGATCCGAAAGAAGCAAACTGAGACAGAACTACACACCAAATTTCAGAGCAAAAGACCAGGACAGGGGCGTGGGGCGCCCTGGTCCTACCAGGATAGGGGCGCTGGGCGCCCTGGTCCCTGGGATAGGGGCGCTGGGCGCCCTGGTCCCTCTGTCAGACAGCAAGTTTTCAGCACTTTCCGACAGCTTTTTAGGTTGCAAAACAGCAGTTTCAGGTGCAGAATCAGGTCAGTGGCGCATGCGCCCCCGTCCCGAACATTTCCACTCAGATTTTAACCCCAGGTACACATCTGCATTCTCCTCTTATTCTTGTGTTTACAGCTTTTCATCACTTAATCTCAATCTTGCAATCTTGTTACTAGTTCATACTTACACTTTAGGGTTAATAGTTGAACTTGCATCATTCTATCTATCATTTGCAACAAAGGAATAGAAATCCTAATAGGTAGCCCGTGGCTCTCTCTTCCACAAAAAGAAGTAGCCAATTGTGTGATACCTCTAGGCTCTTTCGTATTCCACAAGTGTGTGATTGAAAGTGAGATTAGGGCATGTTTGCTTAGTGTCACTTTTTCCCCCACATAGGTTGATCATTAGATTGCGGGTTTAAGTTAAGAATTTATTGTATTATATTTTAGGTGGACGACCTAATTGTTTAGGTCCCGGGTTGGTATAAATATGTTGTAAGATCTCTTTGTAGATCAATGAGATCGTGTATGGTATTGTTTATGGGCTTATCTATATGCAAACAATGTTGTAATCATTCATGCAGAGGACTTGGTCGATCATAGGTGATCGAATTGGTTTTGTGGAAGAGGTTTTAGGCCTCTAGTATTGAGCTTAACCAGAAATGTACTCAGACATGGGAGATGTTATACTTACAGTTCAATCTTCATTCTGGATTATTGTCTGATGTTTTATGTAGTCAGTGAGACTCCTTTTGTGATGATCAATGTGCTCTAGGTTGTTGGCCTTCCTATATGTCCAAGCCCCTTATTGTAATATTTATTCATCTGATCAATGGATAGATATTGTGGGTCTCCAATCCCACCATGCTTTTTCCTCTTTGAGGTTTTCCACGTATAAATCTATGGTGTTATGGTGTTCATATTTGTGGTTGCATTGTTGCTTATTGTTATATGCTTTTATGTTTACCAAATGTTGATTTGTTGTATTAATAAGGTTAAAATTCTCCATTCCGGTAGAACACTAATTCTAAAGACTCTTTCTATTGCATCCAAATGAACTCTATCGAGATTAGACATATATCTAGAAACAACTCCCACTACTGGTGCAATGTTTGGTCTAATTGAAACCATAACATACATCAAACTGACACCTACACTCTAGCAAGATACTCTGCTCATATCTTCCATCTTTGATGGGGAATGTAGGACAATCTGAGATAATGGTCTATAATCATGCATATTAAACCTCTATAAAATTGAATTCACATACTTACTCTAGCCTAGCCATAGTTTTTCACTCTATCTCTTTTCATTTCCATCTCAAGAATTTCTTTAGTTACACCAAGATCTTTCATTTCAAATTTAATAGCAAGATGAGACTTTAGTTCTAATATCATACATTTCCCTTCACCAATAAATATCATATCATCAACATACAACGCAATGTAAAAGAAATAATTACCATAAAATTTATAATATACACAATGATCTAATTTGGAACATTCAAATCCTAAACGCAACACACATATGTATCAAATTTTTGGTACATCCTAGGACTCTGTTACAAGCCATGCAATTATTTCTTCAATTTACAAACCAAAATATTTTACCTTTTACCAAGTAGTATTTTTCTTGTCATAAATATCTTCCTCCAAAACTTTATGAAGGAAAGCAATTTTTGCTTTTATTTTCTCAACCTCTAAATCATGAGAAACAACAATAGAAAGAAAAAATATAATGGATGTTATTTTTGCAATATGAGAAAATATCTAAGCATAATCAACACCCTCAACCTGAGATTAGCCTTTAGCAACCAAATTTTCTTCATACTTCTCAATACCTCCATTTGAACCAATCTTTTTTCTCGAATAGCCGTTTGCAGCCAACAAATTTTCATCCTTCAAGAAATGCTACAAGATCCTATGTATCATTCTTTTTCAAAGCTAACATTTCTTCATCCATAGCAAATTTTCAAGTCTCTGCATAATTCATGCATGACGCCTCTTCTACAGATATAGGGCCATCTGTGTTAGTATTCAAAGAAAAAACACATCTCCAATCATCAAGTGAGTACCTTTTAGGTGGTTGTTTATGTCTTGTATACATTCAAGCAAGCTAAGTTGGAGATTTTTTCTCCTCTTCTGAAGAGTTGGAGCTAGATGAGTTATCCTCAATTTCTTGTCTATCTAGGGGTTTTGATTAAACTTAATTAGGTGTAGAAGGAAGTTGAAGCAATTACTTTTTTTTCGCTGCAATGTCATTTGAGGGTTAGCTTCTCTAAAAATAATGCTTCTATTATGTATGCCCTCTATGCAACAGGGTCCCAAAGCTTATGGATTTTCCCATCATAACTATATTCGATGAAGATACATTTCATAGGCTTGTTCTCCATCTTTTTTCAGTTATCCTTTGGCACATGTGCATATACCTCACAACCAAAAACTCTAAAATGTCTCAATGAAGGTTTATAATCCAACCATGCCTCCATAGGTATTTTATCAACAAGAGCTAATGTAGGAAACTTGTTAACCAAGTAGCAAGTAGTGGAAACAACTTCATCCCAAAACTTTTGTTCTAGATCTACACCACTCAACATACTCCCAGACTTCTCCATCAATATCTTGTTCATTCTTTTTGCAACTCCATTTTTTTGTGAAGAATATGGAGTTTTCTTTTGTCTATTAATGTCACAGTCTTTACAAAACTACATAAACTTCGTGCTAGACAAAGTTTGGTCTTGGGGATCGAGCATCCTCTCTCTCTTAATATTTGATTTTCTACTTTAACCTCCTTTTATTAACCACATCACGTGCATCCAATATGGGTGAGGCTTCCTAATCTTATCCTCTATTTTTGGGAGATGTCTTGCTACAAATTCATAAGAAATTTCATTGGTCGGTTCTCAAAGGTTGACAAGTTGACTTCTTTTGATGGACACTCTACCTATGCTCGCTTCTTGGTGGATGGTGATATCTCTTTGCCTATTCATGGAAAGGTGGTTTTGATGGTTGGAGATCTACCTTTGGATGATGAGGGCATCCATTTTTGTTGTCACCATTGCTTTACTACTGGACATTTGGCATCGACTTGCTCTCTAGGTCATCAAAAGGGGCCTGCTACTTGGTGGAAGAATGATTCTCATAATCTCTTGATAATTGAGGATTTGGACTCTTTTATGAATGTCTCTTCCCATGATTGAGGATTTGGCCTCTTCTGTGGATTTCTCTTCCCAGGATTGAGGATTGCATTGTTGTGGAGCCTATTGTCCCTTATGTGGTTCCTCCTATAGCTCCTTCCTTTGATTCTTTTCTCCATGTTGCTCCCTCGACTTCCTCTCCTTCTTCAGGGGTTGTTGGTCGTCCCTCACCCTCCTAACATTTTTCCTTCATCAACTAATCTCCTTGAGAGGGAACTTCCTCCTCTTCTTCCCCCTCCTTATGGGAGTTCAAAAGACAATATTTCTTGGACTATTATCTTTAGATAGAGGAAAGGTCATAGTACCTCTTCTCACCTCTTTCATGTGTTCTAAAAGAGTAGTTCTTTTTCTAGGGTTGGGACCCTTGTTTCTCGCTAGTTCTTAGATCTGATTAAAAAGTTACCTTTTTTTGTTGTTTCACTCCTTATGCAACCCCTCTCTGTGGCTTAGAAGGTTGTTTCAAGCCTTACCCCAATTTACTTAATAAAAATAATTTTATAAACAATATTTTTATTTCAGACTTAATTATGGGCTCCATAGTACTGGAAGAGACCACTAGTGAATGCAACTTGATTTTTCCTTCTAGGGAGTGAATAGATGTTAAAGGCATCCAAGTCTTTAATTAAATCTTGGACTTTATTTGGATAATTTGTTGGCCTCTTCTCATGGTAGGCATGTTAAATTAAAAATATATTTGATTGTGAGTTGGAAATCTCCTTCTATGAATTGATATTCCAACTTCTTTTGATGCAACATGAGTAGGCCTCTAATTAGTGCTTCATATCCATCCATGTTGTTCATACAAGTGAACTAAAAACTGTGATGTAAGAAATTTGTTACCTTGGGAGCTAGTCTATTATAATTTGGTATCACAACCTTATTTTAATTTTGATCCATGGTCACCTTGTTGGTGACCTAAGTTGTGGAACCCAAATCCCTAAGGTTGAATAATCTCACTGTTGTTAGGGCCATCAAACCCAAGAAGAAAATTGTAAAATCAATGTTCAAGTTTGGACACTTAGGACTAATTGTTGAGGTGGGTAAGACCTTTTATATCTTTTTAGGACCAAGGGGGTTTGCCTAGGGTGTTGGGTTGATTGATAAAATAATAATTAAATACTTGCCTTTTTAAACTATACCCTTTATACAATGTATCCTAATAATAGTGTCACAATATATTAGTGGTAGTTTGATAAATAAGGTCGCAAACCTTTAACAACATTGAACTTATCAATCATAAAGTTAAATGAAATGGATAAATCTATCCTTGCTAATAATTTACCTCTTACAATTCAAAATTTAGAAAAATTAAATAAATTTTAGCTAAAGAAAATAATTGTTTTGAATCATTTAGGCATTGAGGTAATGATAAGTATAGTTTACGATAGATCAATACCTATTATAGTAGGGTAATAGAATCACGAGCTAACCCAAAACATATAAACAATTGAAATCCCAAAATAGAACCTTACTAAGCATCCCATTGAAGGCTATGCTTCTCTAAGTGCACAAGAAAATCATGTTCTACACATAGGTGCAATTTATTTATAGAACATTATGAGATTCTACTTATTAACCCATTGACAAACCTATATATTTCCTTTATTACCATGAATAGACATTATGTGAAATATCTATAAGCTTTTGGTTGACAAATTGATCATGCATAAATCTAATAAATAACACAATACCACTAGAGACACCCAAACAAGGAACAAGGTTGACTATACACTTATAATCATTTCTTCTTGAGATCACAACATGCCATTTACATATTCTAGCTGAACTCAACTTGTCAATTTATAAAATAGATGTCTTTCATTTTTCTAAAATTAAACTCCTAGCTAAACATTTCTTTCTACTCAATATTTTTCTCCAAATAAATTCACATCCTTATATAAATGAAAAAAGATGTAAATATAAATTAGAAGGTTAAATATTGGAAGGAAACATGCACAACTACCACTAAACATGGACACCTACAACCTTTGACATTGTAAGGTGCACTTTGTTAAAGTATTTTAACAACTAGTTATTCTTTTTTTTGGCTTAATTTCACTTGGTTATGCTTTTGTGCTTCTAGTTGCTTTAGTTGTGCGTCTAGTTTAGCTTTTGTACATCTATTTTAATTAGAGTTGAGCTTTTTTTAGCTTCCCATGCTTGCACTTTAGTTTTCCTAGATTTAGCATAGGGCATCTTTATGCTTTCTTTATAAGCACTTCATTGTACAATTTTAATTTAATTTTGTAAACTTTGTTTTTGAGGAATGAAATATTTTTATTGTTACTCTTATTTGTGGAAGGTGTTCCAATTTGTTGCTTGATCTTGCAAGCTTGTGTTGCAAAATTCAACATGGTATCAGAGTATGGATTCAGCAAACCCCTTCTCAATCTTTGAGGGTTTCTTTTCTCGGAAGTGTTGCATGGTCTCCAAGTCTGCCTTCTTGTGTGGATTTGGAAGTGAATAATTTTTATTATTAGCCTTGAAAAAAAGGGCATTAAATTTTTTTTGAATATTTTCCATTTTCAAAAAAAATATATTTTTTATTTTTGAAAAGTTTCTATTTTTGAAAACTTACTTTTTTTTTCCTCAAAAACTGTATTTTTGGAAACCCTTTCAAGACTCCAAGCCCATTTTGACATGCAATTGGTTTTTTGGCCATAATTGTGGCCATACTGAGTTGAAATCGTGCAAACCATATATTGTTGGAAATTTGGTTGCAAGTAGTTTGTATCGATGGTGGTCTCATAACTAGATTTTGCTTTAATTTTTTGTAGTAGGCATCCAAAGTTAGCCTTTAGTTTTGCACTTCTGGGGCAATATCTTGCACATCCAGACTCTATATTTCAAAAACCAAATATTGTTGGAAAGGTGGTTCAATGCTCTATCCAAATTTGTTGCTATTGTTTCTATAATTTACCTCAAGTATTTTTTATTTAGTCTTTTTTTGTTTTCACCCTATGGTTGTTTACTTGGTAATTTTTTCTCTTGGAAATTTTTTGTTTGCTTTGGATGACTTCTCTTCAGTTGTTATACATGTATTTCCATCACTTTTCCCCAATTGGGCATTTGAGAATCCTTTTCATGCACTTCTTTGTTTGTAGGTGCACTGAGATAAAGTGTCACTCTTGTGTATGGTCTTTGAGGATTTTGCACATTTTATTTTGTCTTATTTTATACATGCACAATATTATAAAGTGTCATGGAGGGTTGTGTAGTGCCTTTTGTTTTTTCATCACACCTCTGTTCAGTGAGTGTCCCTCCAGGACAGCATTCAATCCTAGAGATTCATGTATCATCTGTGTGTGCATTAGTGGCATACTCTTTTTCAGATACAGGTACTTTCTTGCACCCATTCAAATTCTCCTTCACTATTTGGTGACACGTAGTTTCAGTCGATTTGTCATGCCTCTCCCTTGTCAACATTATGGAGGGGTTTCTACTATTGGTGCTAATGTTTCCTTGGTTTCACTTTGGAGTGAGCTACGTATACAATATTTGTTCCTATTTACAAGTCCAGTGTAATAGCTATATTTTGGTGAGATGGAGCTTTTACCATATAAACACGCTTGCATTCTAGATTTGTGTAGGTGACTTATCCTCAATTGATTAGTGGTCTTCAAACTATTGGCACCTTTATTTTCAACTGGTAGTTTACTCTTTCATGGTTGAGTTAGTGTTGTTGGGGTCACTCATGCAAATTCATGTGCCATTTGTATCTTCAATTACTAGAGTTTTGCCTTTGTTTTCAATCTAATTATTCAAGTAGCGTCTGGGAGCACTCAAGCAAATTCTTGTCATCTTGATCTTGATAATCATCTTGGTTTGAGAGGAGGTTCTTCATTAGTCACTATATCAATTATCATTTGGTAGTGGTCTACAACTTCTTTTTGCTTCAAAGGATGTTCTCCATGTTCTTGTTCTTTTTTTGAGACATTTTATTGGAGGCTTCTTAGTCCTTCATTATCTTTTTCTTCCTTTTGGAAAGGGTTTTTTTCCCACTTGATTTTCCCTTTTTCTCCACTTAGAGAGACCTCTTTTTTCTACTTGGGTACCTAATCAAGCCTTTAGTTGTCAAGTCCCATTTTGCATTCATGCATTTAGAGGTTTTTTTACTTCACCCTAAGTTTCACTTAAGGGGGGTGTTACAACAATTTAACAACTAGTTATGTTTTTTTTGCTTAAGTTCACTTGGTTGTGCTTTTGTGCTTCTAGTTACTTTAGTTGTACATATAGTTTAGCTTTTGTGTATTTACTTTAGCTAGAATTGAGCTTTTCTAAGCTCCTCATGCTTGCACTTTAGTTCTCCAAAATTTAGCTTAGGGCATCTTTGTGCTTTTTTTATAAGGACTTCATTGTACAATTGTGATTCAATTATGTAATCTTTGCTTTAGACGAATATGGCATATTTTTTGGCTACTCTCATTTGTGGGATGTGTTCTAGTTTGTTGTTTGATCCTGCAATCTTGTTTTGCAAAATTCAACACACTCGTACCCTAGTTATCATTTTAACTAATGTCTTGTACACATGTGTTTGTTCAACATCCAATTTAATCCGATCTAATTGACTAGGAGGTGCTAAATAACATTTCCTTTACCCTTGTTGTACCTTTTTCATTAATTATTCATGGGATTAAATGCAAAAAAAAAGAGAATTTCCCATCAAAACAATTAAAATTGTGATCTAGAAATGGCATGTTTGAACTTTGGCCTACAAGTAATAAATATGGTAGATGAGTGCTATTTTTTCTTGTTTCAATTCATGCAAATGAAGTTAGAAGGATTTTTTGGGTGGCACAAAATTGAATTTGGTAGTTGTAGTCATGGAAAATACATTAATAGATTGGCTTTGATTATTCTAGTGCATTTGCAAGCTCTAGAGGTAGAAATAAACCATTTGCAAGAGTTTCCATCTAAACTATATTTGCGAATAAATCTCTTGGAACTACACCTATGAGGAAGACCAATCAAATTTGCTAACTTCATAAATTTTAAGTGTTCAATCTACTCAAAAAGTTTTGACGATGATATTGGCAAAAGGATTGGATGATGTCATCATGATGCAAGCAAGACATCATCATGGATAGAGGTGCCTTGGATGAGATGACATCATGACGATGTCAACATAATGGGATGACATAACAAAGCACATGATGACATCAACAAAAGAAAACTTGTATGAAAATGCAAGTGGATTGCTTTTACAAGGAAGATCAACTGAACTAGATAAAAATGTGGGTTTTAAAAGGTTCAATTCAATTGCCTATAAAATCTCCATAAAATAGATGGCACGATGATGATGGAATGGTGATTCATAGAGGTATGGGATGCAATACTCTCAAAGGGAACCAACCCGATATTCAACTAGTAAAGATCAAGTTTAGAGAGACCTTAAACCCCCATAAACATTTAATATGGCTTTATAAAAGACGAGATGTAGAAAAATATAAGTGAAATGGACTTCCAAGAAAATGTAATTGAACCAAATATTTATTTTGAATGGGGATGTTTAGATGGAATCCTCAAGAATCAACTTATCTAACATTTGGGAGCAATGGGAATAGATTCTCCCAATCACCAACATTCCTACCACCTAGATGCTTGGAATCCCAATTAGTCAAGCAATCTACCATGAAGCCCATATTCTCTCTTATAATTGTACTTATATCAATTTTATATTATAGTACTTTTAGATCACTATAACCATAATAGCAAAATGAATTATAGTTATATTATATCTTGATTTGAACTTTAGCTATTAAATGTTGAGAAGGGTTGGAAAACTATTAATTATCATGGTATATAGATAAAATTTGGGACTTATATTATTTTACAATAATCAACTTTTCTATCTTTTTTAGGTGTGTCCTCCCAGGAATAATCACGCAGATAATTGTTGCACAAATGTAGAGAATCATTAGTACTCTGGGAACTCTCATGGAAAGTGAGCTTATAAGAATTATGACAAGGAACATAGGACTTTGTGTAACAACCACCCAAAAATGACCCAAATTTTACAATTTTTTTTTTTGATTCATTAAAACATGAAATTCATGATAACAAGTAACATACATTCAGGGGTAACAATCAAATAGATTGTTATAATTCATAATCTTAATTTCATCATAAGTAAAAATGAAGGTAAGCAATTAACAATGCCTAGATCATAACTTATGATTTCTATGAGGTCATGTAGGTTTCTCATCCATAACTCACTATGGTTCACTTGAGGTGCAATGTGAATCCTTCATAGTATATTTAGTCCCTATCCACCCCTCCAAGAAGATTTTGTTGCCCATGGTGAGAGAGAGATGTATTGATTTGGTCTACCTCCTAATAACCAAATACCTAAGGTGTTAACTAACTCAAGGCTCAATTACATAAGGCATGTCATTCCACAATGTAAGATTTATTCTGATTATCTACCCATTTCCATTAGAAACTCTCCTTTCCCTGCAGTCCATCAAGCAACTAAGCAATGAGGAAATCCATCGTTAGCATGCAGTTGCCCCCTAGGCCCACATGCTCTTGGAAAAAATTGTCCAATACTCTAGATCAAAATGCACGATATCCCTCACCTGCATGCAACTGGTGATAACCATATGATAACTAGTTGTATGGTTGATAATCTATCGACAAGTACGTTGCTTAACTATAGTCAATCTCAGGCAGATAAGCTTATCTTGAGTGGGTCATGAGATTTATCCTTCGGTAATCACCTCAGATAGAGAGGACTAATCTACCTCTTAGAGGAATACAATCCTCTACCTATTCCCTCATAGGGTCATAGCTCTATCCATTATCGTAAAAGCCAATGCCTATACTTGGCATTGCACTATAACTAGAAAGAGAACCTTGATTTGGAAGTAGGTGGCTTTCCAATCATCCTCTTCTATGGCTCCGTTAATAATTCTAGAGTTGTTACATAATGGAAATCTCATTGAGATGTTTATACCCAAGACATTACACCAACTTCCAACCAGTAATAGGTTTCAAGCTTGCCTAACAAAAGTTGATTTAAGGTCAATATCTCGTTGGACACCCAATGACCATTTGCTTCTACCTTACAATTGGATCAAAATTAATGCATTTTTTTAAAATCTAATTTCAACATTGGTTGGTCAACTAGAATGCTAGGCACAAGTTGAAGAGAGGAATTGCCCTTAAGATAACCAAGTGAACATACAATTAACCAATTGTAGTTTATTTTATTTTTTTGGTATACTCCTCTTGCATTCTACTTTAATTTAGTACTTTCCACCTAACGATTACCCATGGAGACCATATTCTTTTTAATCCTTTTCTCAAGTTAACTATGTTGGAATCAAGGAACACTGAGAGGGGGGGTGAATCAGTGTTTTGAAATTTTTAACATTGCTAATCTGATTCTTCAACCACTTAATACAAATCAACAAAAGAGAAATGCAAAAACATAAAGCAAATATCCACAACACCATAACACCGAGATTTTTACGTGGAGACTCGGTTAAGGGAAAAACCACAGTGGGAACCTACTCGAAATGAGATAATACCCTATTAGGAGTAAGTGAAATATTACAATGGGGAATCCACATGCATTCAGGCACACTACCTAGAGCTCACTGCTCAAATTACAATAAGGGCTATAACCCCGAAAGACTCACTGTCTTATAAAGTGATTACAAAGATAGTCGGAATGTCTGAACTAGTAAACAACATCGACAAATGCCCAATTACAGTTTTGGTTAAGCACAAGGTACTATGCTCTACTATACTGCTTTGTTATGTTGTTTTGTGTTATACCATAGCACAAATCCTTCACTTGCGCACGTGAAACTACACACAATCGCTCATAAACACTTTCCATACAAAACATCGATATGAAAAATGACAATATTAATCACTCTTATATATCTGCAACATCAAATTAGATCTTTTACATGTCAGCCCAAAAACGCATAACACACAAATGAAATGTGTCACCCAAGTCAGCTCAATCCGACTCAAAACAATCATGTGGACCAAAACAAATTGTCCACACGCTTCCCATATGTTGTTTAAACAACCTCAAACACAAAAATAATCACCAAAATTAATATGTGCAGTCCACACAACGAATATCCACACGTTACTGCTAATGAACATTGTTCTAACCAAAAACCTGTAAACTGACCTTCTAACTTACTCGACGATCATCACCGGAGGCCACAAACCTGGAATAAGATGAATAAAACTTCCAAAATGCTTCTCTAAGATCCGCAACACAAAATATGCTATAAGATTTAATTAATTTTAAGAGGAATAATGACCAACATAATTAATTAAATTAATTATGTGTAGAGGCTTAAATTAATTAAATACTAATTTAATTAATTTTAGGTGTCTACAATAGCAACTAAGATAGGGTGTTTTAAACATTTTTTTTACGTTCACAACTCTAAACAGCAATATCAACAAGAAAAATGGAAAAATAAAAAAATAAAAAAATCTTGCACTTCAATTCAAGTCACTACTTTCACTTGCCTTAGTCTTTTCTCCCAGTTCTCTTCTACTTCTCTTGCTGCTCACATCTCCCTTCCACAGACAAGAAAAGAAAATGGATAATATATGGTTCCCATTATGGAGGGTCGTAGGGTTTTTATGGCAAAAAAGAGGGCAAAAATTTCTTCAAACCTATTGAGTAATTTTCGAAAAAGGGATGGCACAAACATCCTTCTTGCTAGCTTGTCTTCTACACACCCGCCATGCTCATTCATGTCTTCCTCTCTCCCTAGTTGAGCTACGCAACAATTCATCATTTATTTCTATGTTCCTTCCATGGCTTTCACATTTTATTTTATTTCTTTTGGTATGTTTTTCTTATTTTCCTTTGTTTAATGACATAGGTAATAAACTTATTTTATTTTTATTTTTATTTTTTTTTTCCTTTCATTCATAAATATTATAACTTCCTTATTCACAAATGTTTTATTGATTTATTTTATAGTTGTATACATGTATCCTTATTACTTTTTTTATTGTTTATTTATGCTCATTTATTTTATATAGTTATTGTCGACTAACATATATATTATTGATTCATTTAATTGTTCTTTAGTAAATTTGTTATTCAATACTTTCAACTATTAGAGACCAATCTTATTATCAATGTCTCTAACGTATTGAAATGGATAATGATCATGACTAAATAGACAACTAGAGCTCTAGGGTAAGACAACCTTTGGTGGACAAGACTTACTAACAAGGGAAAGTCACTAAAACGACATTATTGATCACCTCACTTTGCACCTCGAGTACCTACAACCAACCATCAATCTCACACAACTAGACAAATTCATTAGTTCTAGCTAGTCATAAAATATAATCAAAGCATTAAATTAACAAAAACGTGATAATATTAATAACATTCGTTAATAATAATACCTTCTAAATTTTGGAGTAGGCAACAACCTTGAAATGATATGTCTCTCATGATGGCTATGTCTCCCAACGTCTCTCCCACTCTGCAAAATTTGAATGGTACTATTCTTGCTCCATCAACTATGACTCCTAGCTCTCCCGCTCTACAAAATATAAATGGAATTGTTTATGATTCATCGATCCCTATGTGCTCAGTAGCTACTAGCCTTGCAGCTCCTCTACAATATGTTGTCATTATGCATGTTATAGTCGCCTTCACTGCCCCTGGCCCTAGTTTGCATGGGGCCAACTGCTCCCTAGGTTGTGGGTGGAATAGATGTTGTTGTGGATGGTGGTAGGGTTTCCTCTAGTGTTGGGGTCCCCCCTCCTAGACCTTGTTCTACTGGTGGCAGGCAAAACTTTGCTCATGTGGCCATATTTGTTGCTACTCATCCTCCCTAGGGGAAACCTCGTCCCCTTTCTTGTGCCAAAACCTCCCTTATGATGGTGTGTGGCCAAGATGTCATTGAAAACATTGGCTTCTACCAACACTATGGGCTGGCGTGTAGATTTGTTGGGTTATATCCTTCTCTCCCTGACCTTCATCGGTGGGTGAGTGATTCTTGGAAGCCCTTAGTTGCTAGTAGTATTGAACTTTACCCTTGTGCTAAGAATTTTTCCATTGCTTCTTTTGCTTCTCCTAATGATCGTGACTTGGTGTTGGGTAAGTTGTGGGCTTGGGGAGTTAACTCTCTCTCAGTCATTCCTTGGACACCTTTGAATCCTCTTACTGAATCACTCAATGTGTGTCTGTTTTGGGTGCATCTTCCCAACCTTCCCCTTCACTTATGGGAGCATTCTTATTATGAGGCCATTGGTAATACTACCGGTTGATTCTTAAAGGTTGATGATTCCATGTCCTTCATGGGTTATTCTACATTTGCTCACATTTTAATCAATATTGACATCTGTATGGCTCTCCTTAGGGATGTGGTTCTCATGGTTGGGGATAGGCCATGGACTCAATTGTTGGACTATGAGGGCCTCCCCTTTCGTTGTCGAGGATGTTTCTCAACGAGTCATTGAGCTTTGGATTGTTCTCTCTCTCGTCGTAAAGGTGTTGCTACTTGGTGGAAAGACACTACTGCTGACCATTTGACTATCATGGCTTCTAATTTTGATGATGATGTCTCCTCGCATGCAAATGAGGACCCCTCCCTCGATGAGGTTGTGCCTTTTACTACAGATGTGGCCTATGTTGGCCCCCTAGTTGATTCTAGCATGGCCTCCTCTAGCCTTGAGGCTTCTTTTCATGTTGCTTCAATTCTACAGCAATGGTATGCTCTTGATGAATCTACTCTAGATGTTGTTCCCCAGCAACAGTTTGCTCCAATTATAGATCAAAACATTGTTGGGATCTCCCAGCTTGATCATTCTTATGATGTTCCTAATAATAGTATTACCTAGACTATTGTTTGTCGCATGTGGAAAAGGAAGTCCCCCCCAAAAAAAACTCCTCCAAATCAAGTTTTGGGTGTTTCTCCTCACTCTTGAGTCGAGTTATTTTGGGCTATTAATGGTTTCACATGTCTTTAACAATGGTTTTGTCTTGCTTTTGATGACCTATCTAACCTAAGTTTGTATAGGGTCAATGCCTTTGTTTGTTGCCTTTCTTTTTTTTCTTTTCCACCTATGGGTTGTTTGTATAAAAGGCCAACACCCTTGTTTTGTTGCTTATTTAATTAAAAACATTCATTAATAATGGAATTAAAATTTCATAACCATCACACACATATGGGTTCACTTAACATAGTTTGATCATGAAATCCACCCCTAGTCCAATAGTCCAAATTACTACGGGGCTAAAGGTCGAGCAAGAAAATTAATGAGGTTTCTAGGGTATATGACACTTTGGCTAATGACACTTTGGTTAATGATTCTAAGTTCGGCAAGCATGTGAAACCAACATATATGGAAGGTCAAAATTATTCATATTTGAAAAGCTCTTTCTTTGTTGACTGGGCATTTGCAATCAAAGAAGATTAGGGGGATGACTTATCATTTGCAAATCTTTGTTAATTTTCCTTAATTCTATTTTGTAATGTTTAGGTTTGTAAAAAGGCTATTTTTATGTCAGTAACCCTTAAAATAGTGCAGTCACTTTTTTTTGTTGAGTCTCCCTTTAAAAGACTACAATGTTGTTACCTCTCATCAGTTCAGTAATTTTGTAAAAAGAAATCTATAATATAAAAGGGAGCAGTTCCCATGCCCACATTTCACTGGCCAAAAAATGAATTGAGTTCAAAAAAATTCCTAATCTATTCAACTTTAAAATTAAAATTACTACTAAAATTTATTTAAGGCAAGATAGTATTTGTAACTACACAAAAGACTACCTTGCCTATGAACATTGCATTTTACTTAGTCTTTAAGTGGTTGATAATAGAGATCACATAAAAATTGGCAGTTGTGAAATTGCTATCAACTAAAGATGTAGGTATCAAATTCATGAAATTATTAGGGATATGTTACAGCATTAGTATTCAAAATATAATAGTACAAGGACAAGGTGGTAATTTCTTACACAAAGCCTGAAATAAGTCACCCAAAACCAAAAGATCTAGAAGCGTTTTTAATTCTAGAGCGAGATGAGATAGTAATATGGCAATTTCATTAATGTCATGCAATCAATTAGAATCAAGGTGACTAGAGAAGAAAATTTTGACAAATCTAAAATAAGAATTAAATTTTACTAACTTCATATCCTTTAACAAGAGACGCATTGCATCAAGTTCCTGCCGATTGTATAATGATTTGGACTATTCATAAGGTTTGGTAGGAAGAGGATTTAGATTAACTAATTTGAAAGTTCTATTTAAATCAAATATGAGAATTAAAAAGAAACTAAAAATATTGTTTCTCTACATCATTCATGAGTTTTAAATGCATCTACTGAGTGTCATATAACAAGAAGCTAAGTCAGGTATGAAAATATATTTATTTTGGGTATGAACTGTAAGACAAAAAGCAAATGAAAAAAGTATCATGTGTGGAAGCATATAAAATATCTATAAATGTTTGGCTATTATCTGATTTAAGGAGTTAGTTGGGTAAAGAAATGATTTAGATTTTCCCTTGGTATTGTTGTATGCAAATATCAGTGTAAGTGCATTTGGAATGTCATAGGATTTCATAACATAGTGTCGGTCCAAATTCAAGGAGACATGATAAGTAGTGAATTACTTAGATTTGATTGTATAAATTAAATGAAATCTATAAAGTGAAGGTTATATAAAAGTAGAGATTACATACAGAGAAGTCTAACTTGATTGCTTCATAATTTCTAGTTATTCTATTAAATAAATATTTTCTCTAGATATGGTTGTTTGAAAATGTAAGGTTATAAATTTTAACATAATAATATGTAGTAATTCTTGTATTTGATTTAATAAATATTATAAGTCAATTTAACATATAACATATGTAGATTAGGTCAACTATAGATTTAGCTACCTATGTTTCTAAGTACAAATTTCTTATCTATTTTGTGAAATGTTTACAGCTCCTTTAAATAGTTCTCTATTGTAACCTTTTGATTTTCATAATTTGCATAGAATAGAAAACTTGAAGCACAAGGAAATAATGCATAAACAATTTGAAATTGTGGCAAAAATTGCTCTCAAAATAGTTTATTCTTCTTACTTTTGGTTTCCCTATATAATTGCAAAATACAAAAGACTTAAAGAACAATTTGTACATATTCTAAAAGGTTTTTTTATTATTATAAGGATTTGTCACTTGCTTGTTTAGTTGAAGACCTTAAAGGATCAAGAGTGTGTTGCAAATATATGCATAGTTTGACATTGGGCTTTGCCATAGCCTTGATATGTTTATCCATTCTTAGCAATTTACTCTTTAGTTTTTGCACCTCTAATGCAACTTGTGAACATATATGACAGTTTTATTGTCCTATGTAGGGGAACTAGAAGCTTTCTCAGTGAAGAAATGATAGTCATTATTTTTGTTTTTTGTTGATTTGTTACTATCAAAATGGTGAGCGTTAAACTTTGCCTTCCATCTCTAAAATGGAACCAAGCGTGTTGATCTTGATAGAAAGGATGTTACCTTGACGGTACAAAGCAGAAGGTTGAAGAGAACTTTGAACATTGTTTGCATTGCCTACAATATATTATCAAAGAAATTATTAGTAAATTAAATTATTCAATAACAATGCCAACAAATGTTGAACTTTGACATTTTCATTAAGACATGTTGAAGAGAAGTTTACTATGGCTTTAGTGTCATGAATTTGTAATTAGAAGTTGGCTATTGGCATTCTATCATAAGTGATGGAGTCTACATTGACTTATACAAAGAATTAGAAGAAGAGTACTACATTGCACGTCAATAATATAAGAAATTGAAGAGTGTACTTGATTACAAGGAGTAGCAAAATCAAGATGCACATTTGTATGAACATAACACTTGCCCCAAATAGTATATTATTATCATAAATAGGAACAACCATTCTTTGCTATTGTGGATTGTTGTATTATTATGATATTTTAATGTCTTTTACAAAATGTATTGTAAAATGCATACCACTTTAGCACTTGCACTCAAAATTATCAATTTACAATGAAACAATACTTGGATAATGCTAGCATAGATTACAATTTGTTGAGCCTGTACAATGGAGCCTATCAATTATTATTTTCATTTGAAAGCAATAGATTGAAAGGCGTAAAACAATAAAGAACATATTAAATGTTTATTACGAGATAATGCATGTGTTCTTCTAGACAAAAAAAAAATAGCAATTCGTAAACTATATTAGTTAATTGTCATGATCATGTCTATTGTGCTTTTGAAAAGTGTAGGAGAGATATTTGGTCTTCTAGACCGAAATAGTAATTTGTAAATTGCATTAATTAACTAGCAAGATTATTTCTTTTATGCTAATTTGATTGACATAGAAGCAGAGCTTTTTAAACATTGAATTTTATACTAATTCTTGATATGTATATATACAAATCATTTTAATGCCATACTTTATCATGAATAAATTTCCATATATGCATTGAACAATTATAACTTGATGAGCATGAATTTGCACATGAATTCAAGGAATTAATTTTGTATCATCCTGATAACTTTTTTATGAGATTTTTTAAAGTATAAATGAAATAATTTTGAGATTTGATGCATGCATTAATTTTTCATTTCATTTAAGTAAATCCTATGTATTGGTTGCCTAAGAATGGGAACATAAAGATGAATTTGAGGCAATCACAACACTAAGAGAATAATGGATCTATAAAATCACCTTATAATTGAGTGTTGAAAAAATTATGACAATTAATCTTTATTTGAGAACACTAAATGATATATGCTAAATACTTACTTAATGTTTCACTTTATTATAAAAGAATATTTTTTTATAAAATATATTTTTTAAGAAATAATTATTGAAAAAGACTAATATTTATTAAATATAATTATATTTTTTAATATAGTACTTTATGCATTTTAAACCTAATTTATAAATAAAGAAACAAAGTATTTTTTTAATATTAAAAACAAAATGTTTTAATGCATGTTATATAAAATTAAAGTACTTTTTTTTTAAATAATACTTTATAGAAGAAAGGTGTGACTTAAAAAAGCAATTGAAGAACATAATAACAAAAAGCATCACTTAAATAAATTAGATTATGTATGTCATAGTTTAGATGTAAAATAATAAAATAATAAATGTTAAAATTTAATTAGACTGGTACATTTGCATTGTATTTTTATTATATTTTTTCTTTGCAAGAATGTAAGAAAGAAATAATGAATTTAAAATTGTCATTTAATATGCTACTATAGGTTAATGTTAAAATGGCTTGTTTATTGCTCTAGGTGTTGAAAAGAATTGTTACCAAATATGCAAGGCAATCCATGTGCCTTGTATTTTGTTTATGTGCCTTGTCTACATTGTATGTGGATTCTTTGTTTGTTGGCATCTACTATTTATTTCTAATAGTCTTAGATACTTTTATTTGACAACTATTGTTCTACATTGTTGAGGTTATTTGTTGCTAATGCTTCTATTTTTTTTGTCACGGATGTAGTCTTCTACATAGGTCTATTAATAAATCGAAGGTCATTTAGGTCTTTTAGTTTTCATTAATACAATATGTTTTCAGTCTCACATACACTTGATTACTATCAACTTTTTTGACACCATGCCACCCTCACCAACATCAAGTATATGAGTATCTGTGTCTGCATCTGGCGCTGTTGTCTTTTCCCGTGCTCTCTACTCCTCCTCTAACACGGCTACAGCCTCAACCTCTCTATTTTCCTAGTCGACCCAATCAATATCATCGTCAGTAAAGATAGGTTTTGTAGCCTCAGTGGTCCACTCGGCTTCAAGATCAAACTCCTCTAAAATGATAGGAGAGATGTCATTTTGTGCACTATGTTTTTGTTTGAGGCGGAGGTTGTAGTGAACAAAGACAAGATCGTTCAACTTATCCACAGATAATCTATTGCGCCTCTTGGAGTGTATGTGCTCAAACATACTCCAATTGCGCTCACAACCAGCTGTGTTGCATGGTTGGCTCAAAATGCGAATGGCCAACTTCTGAATATTTGGTGTTTTTGGGCCAAAAACGTTCCACCAATTATCTGAAATGAGAAGAAATTAAAAAAAATCAGTCTCACTCTCGACTCTCATTTAACAATATATAATAAAATTAAAATTATGCCTTAGAATGTATTTTTCCCTGGCATCATAGTTGTCCAACTTTTATTTGCAGATAGAATGAGAGAAGTTCTCCCCTTGAGCACTAGAAAACAGTTGTATCTCTCACATAATTTTGATGGTACAACCAACAGGTGCCATCCGCTCTATGACTGAGTACAACCCACCAAGAAACTCCTCATCTGCCTTGAAAGTAGGGCGAAAATGGAATGTTGGATTAAGATAATATGATGTTGCATGGATGGGCCTATGAAATTGGTTATGTCATCTCTTATCAATGATATCCCAAATGGGACAATACCTACTCTCATCTCCTCCATTCACGAATCTAATGGCCACTTTGGCCCTATCCATGCCCTCATCTATGTAGCCCATTGCAGGCTTTTCCCCATTCGCAACTCACGGGAGAACCACCAAGGGCTTAACAAACTATAAAATTGCAAATATTGTGCAATTTATAAAAATGAGCAAATAAGAGAAAATGATGAATAAATTATACAACAGAAACTTAAATTGTAGAATTTATAAACAATTTACCTCCACAATCTCAGCACAAGGGATTCAAAAGCCTCCCTCTTCAAAAATGCAATCTGGCATATCTATCCCTACAGTGGTAGCAACATAGGATGAGGAAGCCCACTCCTCACTAACAATCATACATCTCAAAGCCACCTTACACCGAAGCATGGACTGTAATGTAATGAAGTTAGTGGCAAATTTGGTGATTCCAGGGCAAGCTAACTCCCTCTACTCCGTGTATTGCCTCATAAGAGCTAACACCCATGAATGATTGTATACAAATTTGCAAATATTTTTTTCCCTTTCTACACATCTCTTAATCCATGGGAGTTTCTCAATATCCTCCAACATGAGGTCAATGCAATGGGCGGCACATGGAAACCAAAATATAGATAGTCTCCATCAAAAGTCTATATGCAGCAACATAATTTGCTGCATTATTGGTGACTACCTGCACCACGTTCTCCTCACCCACGTCATGTATCACCTCCTCTATTGACTCACATAGGAATGT
Source organism: Cryptomeria japonica (assembly GCF_030272615.1). Taxonomy (NCBI): domain Eukaryota; kingdom Viridiplantae; phylum Streptophyta; class Pinopsida; order Cupressales; family Cupressaceae; genus Cryptomeria; species Cryptomeria japonica. Next base: position 155,732,475 of record NC_081414.1, read on the forward strand.
AGCGTTTTTGCAGTGTGCGAAGGCATCAATGGACTTGATGAAAATAATGCCCCCTGAAATTAAAAATAAAGCAAGATCAATAATCATTCAATAAATCATTAAATAAAAATTCAAAAAAAATTAATGACTAAATGAAATTAAAATTAATCAATCACCTATCGAAGAAACAAAAAAATTAAGGAGAGTTTTATTTCTCCTATCTGTCCAACCATCAGTCATGATGGTGCAACCTGTCCTACTCCATATCTGACATTGATTATGTAATTCACCCTTCACATCACACACTATCTGACAAAATTGGTCCCCTTATATTAGATTCAAAAGGGGCTTTGAAACCCGCCCCACATATGGTAATGGCATCAACCATTTCCTACCAATAAGGAGACTTGTCACAAATAAATTAAATGAGATAAGTATGTACTATGTACAACAAAAAATCAAACAAAGAATCAAACTATTAATATTAAAACAATCGAACAAAAAATATTCACCTAGCCGCAAAGAATGGAATAGTGCAGTAGTACCAGAACATGTCGACTGTCAATCTAGCGGCATCATGGACCTCCTTGTTCCAACCCATGCTCTCAAGCGACAGTTGAGAGTCAAGAGTAGTGCGAGGCTCAAAATAGTAATCCATCCTAGATTTACGAATTCTAGGACCAATGCTAACACTCCCACTACCACTGGTAGTGATAGGACCATGAACACTAGCAGAAGCAGAAGCACTAGCACTGAGACAATATGGAGGCATGGAAGAAGGCCCTCCAACACAACTAATGGCCGTCAAATCCTCCTTTTGCTTCTTCACCATTTCTTTCTTTTCTTCAAGTGCTTCAAGTTGCACATAGCACTCGCGTGTAGCCTCAACAGTTGCTAATGTGCATGGTTCGGCATCATGGCCACGTATGCCAGCAAGATGGTATTTTAAACTCTATATTCCTCCATGGAATATTGTTTTACAAAATTTACACTCTATCTGTCCTTTTTTTTGCCCGGAAAAATCTTCCTGATATTTCCAACCGGGGTCCTTTCTAACTAGGAGTTTAGAAGTAGACATTGTATGATTGTAATGTGAAAATTAAGGCAAATAAAAAAGTCAAGGTTCCTGCAATAAGACATTATTACAAATACAAAAAATAATAATATTTGAGAATTTGTGCATTGTTATAAATTATCAAAAAAATTGTACATTTTTTTCAAAAAAACTAATGTAGGTACTAAGGTGGGGTTTGTAATTTTTTTAAAAAGAAATGTAATGTTTGATCAAAATTTCAAACCCTACTTTTTTTTTAAAGAAATTTACAAACCCTATGGCTTACCTACATTAAATTTTGGAAGAATATGTAAAACTTTCAAATGAAATGAATAGAAAATTAATCAAACAAATTACAATGAATTTTTTGCTTACAAGAAATTTAAAAAAAACACAAAAAATCAATCTTACCTTTTACAACAAGCTTGAAATGAGATGCAAATTCTTCCTTTCCAACTCTTGATGCACCAAGTGAAAGTATAATGCAACCCCAATGTGATTTATGGACGATATCTTGAGCTTCCTCCTTGTTGTTTTTCCTTCAATGAACCCTTGTTTCTCCTCACAACTCACCTTTATCCTCCTATTTTGCCAAATGAAGTTCACTTTTAGGCTAAAAGCATAATATAAACAAAAAAAATCAATTGAAAACATATTGTAAGTTGTTGTTTTTTTAAACTTAAAATGTCATTGTCGTCAGCTAAGTCTGGGAGTCGGGACTCGCCAGACTAAACAAGTTTGGGCAAGGCTGAGTCCAGGCGAGTCTAGACCCCAAACTCGGCCGAGTCCAAGTCCAAGTCCAAGCCCCCTGGACTCACCGAGTCCAAGCTATTTTAGATGATTTTCGTTTCTAGCTGATGAGGTGAGATTCTATCATTCTTAGGCATGTTTTTTTTTCTTGTGCCTTTTGCACTCATATTTCCTTATTATTATTATTAGGAAGTCTAATAAAAGTGTCTGGGATTCCCAATTGTTGTTGAAATATTTATTTTATCTGTTGACATGTAACTTTGTAAGTGTTGCTTTTAAAATACAGGTATACAATAATAAAATGCAATCTAGGATTAAAGAAATTGTGCGATTGCTAGGTTGGAACCAGTCAATTTTTATAACTATTGTCATACCTCACTTGGCATCTAAAGGAAAATAACGGCTAAAATAGCTGCAATCAAAGAGTTCTCTTTTTCATGAGGGAACTGTGATCTCAATTCTGTGAATTTAGTTAATGTCTTTAAATTGCCATATTTTTGTTTTGGAATTGTTTTCACTTAATTTAATCAGTATCATAATCTCAGTTTTCTTGTGTGAATACTATTATTTTATCAAATTTAGAAAATTTACACATTTCTAGTGAACAATTTGATTTGCTCATTATTCCATATGAACCAGGTTTTATCTATTACTTACAGAGTTAAACGTGATCTTTTGTTGTAGGACTTAATTCTCCAATCATGGTGTATCCGATTTTCTGGTAAATACATATGGTTGTGACTGGACCACATATAATATCGTGGCATGTGTATACGTACATGTTGCATTCTTGATTTGTGGGTATATACAATAATGGATGTAGGTATATAAGTTGGCTCTAAATTTCATTGATTAATAATATAGAATTATTTATTTTATCGGATGAAAATTTTGTTCTCTGCTAACATGTTCTAGCCAATTCTGCATTAGTTTTCCCTTGCTAGGTGACTACCATGTGTTTTTATATTTATTTTACTTGTCTTATGATCTTCCGATTTGGAATGTGAGTTCCTTTATTTTTATTTTTATTTACAGACTTTTAGTTTTCTTGTAAAGCCACATTTAGCTATCAGAGCTCCTCTGATATTTGGTGGCTAGGTATGGGGGGAATGAGATTTTGTATGATTTTTTAAATTGAATCCCAAAGATTAATGAGAAAGTATGTGTCTAATTTCCCTTGTTTGTGGGTAATGAGAAAGTATGTGTCTAATTTCCCTTGTTTGTGGGTGCTTTTGATGGAGTGGAGAAGCCCACAATCCTGACACAATTGTAAATTAATGCTATCACTTCTTTTCAGTGTTATCCGGAAACGCATTTCTGACCTCAACACACCCGTTTCGGAAATGGAAACCGTTTCTGGGAATTGGGGACCGATCCCCAAAAAAATTTGGAAATCGTTTCAGAAACTCGGGGACGGTCAACTTTTTTCCCAGATACCATTGACCTTCCCTAAGATGGCAGGGGACGCCACAGCCGTCCCCTAGCCGTTTCCGGCTACAAGGCAATTACAAAATAATTTTTTTTATAAAAATTCAAAAAAAATTATTATTTAGTTTTGAGAGCAATTAATTTATCTTTAAAAAATTTGGATGCCTGATTATTATAATAAAAAAAAAAATTTAAAAAGTGATTTTTTTTTTATTTTTAAAAAATTGCTTCTAAATTATTATAATATTTATTATTTATTAATAATTATAAAATTAAATTATTAATAAATAATAAATATTATAATAATTTTATAATTTACAAAGTACAAATGATAATCATAATATTAATAATTTAATATCGATATAGTCTGATGACTGATATCGATTCCGCCTCCCACCAATATCTTAAAGTTACTTTAATGATATATAATATCAATATATATTATATCGATATCATATATATATATATATATATCATAATTCTCCCAAAGTTAAAACGCATACGACAAAACTAAAGGCCATAACAAAATTGAACAAAAAATTAAAAACAGTGCTGGGCGTGCGACAGCAGGCAGGTTGGAGTTCATGGCAGCAGGGATGAATTCACGCAGGCAGGCAAGGAGAAGAAAAGATACCTCATAACTAGGGTTTGAATTTTTCAAGAGAAAAAAAAATTATATATATATAGCCGTCCCCCGTCCCGAAGACTCTAGGTAACATAGCTTTTTTTTTGTACTTGTGGGTAGAGCTTACATCAGGAAGTCTAGTTTGTCAAAAGTTGGTTTTGCTGAAAACATCAGTTGAACATGTACTACTGAAAAACCCCAGCATTGAGTCTGGGGTGCCAAGCAAATGAACGATGGCGGTTTCCTTTGGCATACCAGATTCAGTGTTCCTTCTTAATTCCTCTCCAAGTATTGGTTCCCTGCCCAGTTTTTCTTGTCTTCCTTCATAGACTATCCTGTATCAGGATTTGTTAACATTTATGGTCAAATGCTATGCTTTTGGGTATGCCCGACCTAGCCACCTTACCCGACCTGAAAGTGTTCATAGACTGCTTCCCCGAGGCGCTGGCCTGGAAGACCTTAAGGTGGTGTTACTTGGGACAGACACAGAGGGTGCTGACCATTAAAAAGCAGATATATTTTTTATAAAGACAGTTTTACAAAGAAAAAAAGTATCAATCTGACTTGGTTCCTCTTATACTGGGTGGAGACATTGTTGTTGCTGGGGTCGTCGGATCCATATCCTCGTTGTACCCAGGTGAATATACTGGGCACCGGCCCTTAAATTAGTCTTTTTTAAAATAGACAAATTTAAAAAGAATAAAATAGCCCCATCAACCATACCTGGCTACTCTTACACGTGATCTACAAGTAACTTTAGTTTAGGGAAACGGGTTGAGCATTAATTTTTCTTGTTCTTGGACACAAAGGTAAGACTGTTGCGCTTTTATTGTTTGTATGACTTGCATGAAGGCTTTTGTAATAAGCTGTGATTTATTCTGTGATTAGGAGTAATTACCCAGTCATGTAGATAATCTCCCTTATTCACTAGTCAGGGTTTTCTAATGTAGGATTTGTCTTTTGAAGAGCCTCTAGTTTTTGGCATCCTAAAAAGTGTGGGCTAACAATTTTATCTATATCTCAGAAGTGTAGAATAACAAATACACAATACCAAAAAAAAACTGTTACCTGACGAAGAGTTTTTCTTTTAATTTTTCTTTCAGCTAAACAATTACCTCTGTAACATGTTTGAAGACTAAAATAAGACGAAACAACAAGCAATAAAATACCTGAACAATTTAGCAGTATTGTTGCAGGTTGAACAGTCTGGATATGACAAGGACCTCTGTTATGTTAAATGCTTCTCAAATCACTGAGACCGTTTTTGAGATTCACTGAGAATGCAAGACCGTTTCTGATATTCACTGAGAGTGCTTTTAAAATCGCTAAAAAATGAACAAGTGCACTTGCGTACAAAACAAGCAAAGAATACATACATGGGTGGCCTGTATACAGTACTCATTGGAAAGCTCCAGAATGTAAGATACATTTAATATGCATTAAAAATTTGCATTCAATATGCAACTAGCCCATAACTCCTGTCATATATGTACTGTTTAATAGATTTTTTTAATTTTATTTTCACTGTAGAGAGTACTCACTGTCAGTCAGATATTGCATTGAATATGCGCTCAACTGATAAGGTCCCGAGAATTTCCATTCAATGGAAAAAGAGTTTTCTAGATTTTTCTCAAATCTCCATGAGCATGTCTTATGGAAAAGACAAAAAATATATATGTCATGGTTGCAAATAATTCAAACTCTTATAAATAAAAAAAATGTAAAAATAAATTTATGCAATGACCTATACCGATCTAAGCCAATAGAAGTACAAATAAATAATATTTATTAAATTATAAAAATATGTCCCAAAATTAAAACTATACAAATGCAAACAAATATTTTTAAATATTCTAACATGATTGGCCAACATTAGAAAACAAATTACATCGAACCTATGCATTAGTAATCCTGCCTATCGGCAGGAACTAATAAGAAACTAAAATATCTATGCAGCTAAAAGCTATGATCAAACTAGAAAGAATTTATTATAATTTAGTTACAGATCATTTTTATTTAAGTACCCTTGGCATCAAGGGTGCTATAATAGAAGAAATTAATGAAATCATATACAAGAAACCATTCTACTGCTACCGTGTACAGTTAAACAGCATATGAAGGGAAATATTGATCTTGTGAGATAATTTATGCTAACATTTTGTATCCAAATATCCAGAGCCATTTCTAAAATCTTCCTTATTGCAAACATTAACAAATCTGACTTGTATGCCATATAGACACGACAAACCTTTATGTTAAGGTATGTTTTACATTACGAAACCATGTAATGGAAAGATGCAATGTATTTCAACAGAATGCATATCATAATTCATTATCATGTAGTCTAATGGTTACAAAAAAAGGTGGCATATTGCAGATAGCATCAGAGGATTGGAATTACTCTTTAAAAACTGTGATAGTGGTCACGCTCCCTTGAATTGTTTCTTCTTCAATGCCTTCCATTTTGCTTCCTTTATATGAGAGGCAAAGTTCAACCGTCCCTTCACATCTTGATTGAAAAATACCTTTCCAAATGGTCCCTATCACAAGCATTCATAGAAGACATTGCTCTGGTAATCTTAGACTCAGACAATGTGCTGCTTGTAGATTATCTTCAGTGCCCTTAACAAGCATGCTTCTCTTCTCTTGTATCTGACTCATTTTAAGCATTTTCTGAGCTTCTTACAGGATTCAGAAGGTTATCAGTAGGCTTCTGTCTACAATCTGTTGTTTGTCATCATCATTTTGCATTCTCCATTGCATTTTTTAGGTGACAATGCAAGCAAATTCCTCAAAGATCTTCACATAAATAATGATAAATTCAATAGCTGATCAAAAAATCAACACATGCAAGGGTTGATTTCATATGATTCAATTGCTATGCATCTGCCGCCCCCTCTAGATCTATTTCATCATCTTTGTTTTCATCCAACACAAAATTCGGTGGTTTAAGGTTTTCTGGACCACCCATATTCCCCACTTTCTCTTCAATGTCATATTCTCTGCCTACATCCCTGAACAACTTATCTTTGAGTTTTGATATCAATTCTTGACAAACTTGTGGATTTTCTCTCAAATATTCTTTGGCATTTTCCCTGCCATTAAAATATTGACCATTTACCCTATAAAGGGACCCTGTTTTCGTGACAAATCCATGATTACTTCCTAGATCCAAAATCTCGGCTGCAGATGAGATGCCCCTGCCAAATTCAAGTTCAAATTCTGCTGTTTTCAATGGAGGTGCCAGCTTGTTCTTAACAACTGCAACTGTAACCTGACTTCCAACTATCTGTCAATAAAAAAATATCTGCCAAACATTAGTGATAGATGCAAAGGTGATTTTGGAATTGGCAAGCACAATAAAAAATTTCACAAAAGAAATATTATATTGTTCAAGACCTTTGGAATAAAATAAGAACAAGAAGAATGTAGAAATGAGGGTGAAACTAGCCAATATTAAGTAGGTGATAACGGAAGAAACATGGCAAGATATGAGATTGAAAATTACAATGAAACAACGCAAATTAGCATTAGGGTTGTAGAAAAACATGCACAATAATTCAGGCTCAGAGTTCAGGAGACAAGAAACTTGAACAAATAACAACATAAAACATTTTTATTATCCAGCTGCAAAAAGAGTTTATTAGAAATCTGAAGCATTAGAAGTTAGAACCCAGGTTTAATGAAAACAATCTAAATAAAGGTACTAACTTTATGCAGCATCAATTGACATTAACATTTATGAATGCAAACATTAAAGCATGAATATGATACTAACCATATATCCAAATGAAATATAAATTGCTCAAGAAATTTGGGAGGAAATAAGAACAAGAAGAGAATAATCACTGAAGAAACATGCCAAGATGTTAGGAAGAAAATAATAACAAATATTCAAAAGATGGGATTAGGAATTTGGAGCAACATACATAACAGATTTTGTTCACCGACTTTGTTATGAAATAACTTGCACAAAAGAGGAAGATAATATGAAATATTCCGCAAATACTTGATAATACCTAAGAATAACAAACCACTTCGAGGGGGCAAACATCCAAATATCTCCAATGAGAACACAATTCACAATCAGATGATGACATAAGACTCACTACCCCCTATATATATGCTACTTATGCCTAGGATATCACCCAAGACGACTTAGATAACAACATATAGGCCCTAGGCCAAACTAAATAACTAAATAACAATACAATAATGATAATATGACTTAATTAAGAGTTAAGGTCGCCACAAGCCGATTACTCATTGTCCTCAATGCTAATCAAGCGTGGATGCTTCTAAATGATCACTTATCCTCCCATGTGGCATCTTCAAATGGTAAATTCTTCCACTAAATGAAATAATCGATGAGTGTTTTAGTCCTCAACTTCTTTGTGTGTGTCTAGAGAATGAACTCCAGTTCTAATATGATTCTTCCTTCTTCATCTAGCTCTGGTAGTGTTGTCTATGTAGGGATATTATGCCTTATCACTTTCTTCACACAAGAAACATGAAAAACTAGAAGTATCTTTGTTGTTGGAGGTAACTCATGTTAGATTGTTGTGAATGTTGTCATTGATGTCAAGCCTGGTGATCCGGTTAGGACCGGATGTGGCGTGTTGAGAAACAATGGAAGATAGGTATGTATGTGATATTAGGCAATGAAGTATGTATGTTTTACAGAGTATTTTCTAGAAGATCCTCTACTCCAGAATCTGTGGAATCTGTATCTTGAAGATGAAGATTGTTATGCTTAGAATTTGTGTCTATGGGTCTGTATCTATGGGTCCAGTAGACCCTTGTTTTGTTCTGGTAATTGAGGCGTGTGTTCCGATAATTGAAGCGTGTGAAGGAAGCGTATAGAAGATTTGCGAAGGCCGACTTGGTTACCCTGCTTTGATCAAAACATATTTTGGTAGAATGTTGACCCGAGCAATACTTTATTGCTACAAAACCCGGGGACACGTCCCCTACCTGAAAACCCCCGTCCCAGTCCCGAGGACTTGGGGACAGCCAGGGGACGTCCGCCCCCCCCCCATTCCCCAAATTGGCCGACATATTATCTTGGTGTATGTGCTTACCGATATATATATAGAAAGACACGAGTATGAAAGTATGACAGTGTGTGGAAGTGTGGATAAGCGAAGTGAGAAGATAGTGAAACAAAGTGTATGTGAGTAGTGTGTGGTGCGAATAGTGGAGTATGATGTATGTGTAAGAGCGAAGGTGTATGTGGAAAGTGTGAGTGCAGTTACAGTGTTGCAGTTGTTAGTTTTTTAGTGATCAGATTAGCAATAATTAACAGAAAATTAGAATGCAAAGTAAACAGATAACATGATGATACCCTGGGAAAACCTCCCTCTTGGAGGTGAAAAACCCAGCTACAATATCTCAGATCTTAATATTAACAAGGGTAGAAAATTGGTTACAACTTAGCCCAGCTAGGGCACAAATTTGAATATCAAATAAGCACACTTATCTGATGCCCTGATCAGATCTGAATATGACCGAATCCTTCAGAATATTATGTGCAGACCCTGAGTGAAGTTCGCTGGTAGATGACAGCAGATTCGGCAAGCATAAGATGTAATTTGCCTCAAGAAAGAAGTGTAATTCGCTTTAGCTAAAACCTAGGGGGAATTCGCTCACCCAGAATTCATTCACTTCACTTGTAGACAGGCATTTGTTGATCATGTAGACAAGTTCGCCACTTCAAGGAGATATTTGTTGACCATGTAGCAGAGAGATATATTGATTTATGTGTGTGTTCTATTTGCGACTTCAAGTCACTTCTTATTTATATGCCTCGAACTCCTTTGCCACCTAGGTCGGCCTTGGCGCCAAATTGCATTTACAATTTACATATTAAATAGGTCATGCCCCATAACACTTACGTAACACATAAGTTGTACGCCCAAATAGGGCCAAATAAATATAAAACCGAATTGCTAAGGCCAAAGGCCACTTAGCAATTAAGTGAACTAGGTTGGCCCAAGCAAGGGATCTGACCTAGCTATAAATCAACACTCCCTCTTAGCTAGGGAGGATACCTTTTGAGTGACCAAGTCACATAGTGACTACCACCATGGCTGCTCCCATGGATGAAACACATGATACGTTCACCATAGCTACTCCCAGAGGGTGAACAAACTCATCATGGAATTTCATCCATGATACCCACCATACCTACTCGCAGAGGGTGGAAAGAGCTCTAACCTCAGACTTCTCCCAGAGAAGAATACAACACCACCATGCCTACTTGCAGAGGGTGGAACAAGGGCTTTCACCTCAATCTTCTCCCGCAAGATTGCCTTAACCAAGGGCTTTCAGCTCAACCTTCTCCCAGAAGATTGCCTTAACCGAGGGCTTTCACCTCAACCTTCTCCCAGAAAGTTGCCTTAACCAAAAATGTGGCTTCCTCTGAAGCTGAAACAACAAGCTCCCTCTAAAACTGAACCTGATCATAGTATCACCAACTAAGCTATGTCTCTTAGTCTTCACCCTGTGATGCTTCCTCACAAGATGTCTCAAAACCTTCCTCTCTTGAATACAATCATCATCTTTATGCTCCTCGGTCTGTCCTGAAAGCATTTAAGAGAGATTACTAATAGTTCAAGACTATCATACATGATTCACTATCCAATGAATTGATAATAGCATGAAAAATTCAAAAAATACTTATCTCTTAAAAGTTAGTTTTCAGCATAACCATCCACTTACATCACACCGAATCATCCGATGATGGTTGCGTGGCCTTCGGCCCTCGCCATCACTCAAAAGCCATTCTCATCCATAAGCACTTCATAAATACCCTCGCCATAGGAGTGTGAATTTAGTTTGAAATCTGGACACTGCATGACATTAGCAATCAATAGTTGTGAATCGTTTCCCAGTCTGTATGAGTAGAGCGATAAGCCTGATAGAATTGCATTCATGCTAGTCTTCTTCAACACTTCTCTGTGCTACCTGCTCTGATTTCTCAGTCTGCAAAAAAAGGATACATGATCTACCTTCAAGCGATTAGGCTTTATGGAAGGAACCCGCTTTGATACCATGTTAGTTTTTTAGTGATCAGATTAGCAGTCATTAACAGAAAATAAGAATGCAAAGTAAAGTAAACACATAACACGATGATACCCTGGGAAAACCTCCCTCTTGGAGGTGAAAAACCCAGCTACAATATCTCAGATCTTAATATTAACAAGGGTAGAAAATTGGTTACAACTTAGCCCAGCTAGGGCACAAATCTGAATATCAAATAAGCACACTTATCTGATGTCCTAATCAGATCTGAATATGACCAAATCCTTCAGAATATTATGTGCAGACCCTGAGTGAAGTTCATTGGTAGGTGACAGCAGATTCAGCAAGCATAAGATTAATTTGCCTCAAGAAAGAAGTGTAATTCTCTTCAGCTAAAACCCAGGGGGAATTCGCTCACCCAGAATTCATTCACTTCACTTGTAGACAGGCTCGCCTACCTCAAGAAGATATTTGTTGATCATGTAGACAAGTTCGCCACTTCAAGGAGATATCCGTTGATCATGTAGCAGAGAGATATACTAATTGATGTGTGTGCTCTATTTGTGACTTCAAGTCACTTCTTATTTATAAGCCTCAAACTTCTTTGCCACCTAGGTCGGCCTTGGCGCCAAATTGCATTTACAATTTACATATTAAATAGGTCATGCCCCATAACACTTCCATGACACATAAGTTGTATGCCCAAATAGGGCCAAATAAATATAAAGCCGAATTGCTAAGGCCAAAGGCCACTTAGCAACTAAGTGAACTAGGTCGGCCCAAGCAAGGGATCCGACCTAGCTATAAATCAACAGTAGTAATCCCTTGTCGGATCTGTTGTAGGCAGTTGAATTGACAGCTTGAAGATATGGTTGCAATAATCCCTTACTGGATCTATTGAAGCCAGTTGTGGACACGTTGGCGAGATCCCTTACCGGATCAACAATGAGTTGTTGTTTTGTTATCTAAGCTTATCTTAGAACTGGCCTCATGCATTTGGAGAATCAATTTCCTTCAGTTCACTTATTTCTATTGCAGTGAACATTCCGACAATCAGCCACGTTTTGTATTCCGGTAGTGAACCATTTTGTATTCAGGAGTAAGCCACCCCTTTTTGTAAACACCAGATAACTAGTTATATTATCTTGAGAATTACCCCTCTCCATGGTTTTTCCCATTTGGGTTTTCCATGTATAAAAATCTTATGTTCATTGTGTGGTCATGTTGTTTATTTATTCCACATTACTGATTCATGTTGATGAGATTAATTGTTAAGGTTAATATCTGTGCAAAGTTTTTAATTGCTGCTAGAATATTGATTCACCCACCCTCTCAGTATTTTGGTCCATTCAACCATTCAACAACTCGAGCTTGTAGGCAACATTTTTTTTATGATTTGGTATGGACCATAACATTTTGGGGACAGCTTCTTGTTCTTTGTTTGCTGCTTTTGGGACAATTCCTTACAAGGCTGCAATCTTAAGAAAACCCAATCCCCAAATTCAAAAGTCCTTTCACTACTATGTTGGTCAGCCTACTACTTCATTCAATTTTGTGCCATGGCCAAATTCTCCTCGAGTCCCTCCACAAACTCAACTCTTGGTGTCACCCTCAATGATGATTTGATGGATGGAGGATGGTATCCATGTAGGGCCATGAATGGAGACATTTTTTATGAACAATGTAAGGAAGTGTTATGCCACCATTTTGCTAGTGGTAACCAATCTTCCCATTAAGAGTGATCATCTAGAGTGAAACGTAGATACTCTTCCAAACATGTATTGACAACATTTGTTTGCCCATCGGATTGATGGATGGCATGAAGAGCTACGAGCCAATTGTGTACTCAAACAAGAGAATAAATCTGTCCAAAAGACATTGAAAATTATTTTAGGTGTACCATGCAGATTTTGTATATTCTCCAAAAATGCTTGTGCCATTGTAATTGGTGTAAAAGGATGAGATAATGCAATAAAATGAGCATATTCAATGAGGCAACCCACCATTGCGATGATGGCATTCTTACCATTATATCTTCGAACCCCTATGATGAAATCCATGGAAACCTCTTCCTAATATTGGCTAGGAAAAACTACAGGCTGCAAAAGACCAGGTTTCTTAATTGTCTCACCTTTATTTCTTTGACAAACCAAACTTCTACCACAAACTTTTGAACATTCCCTTTTAGTCCTTTCCCAAAAGAAGTCTTGCTTGATTCAACGATACCTTCAAAAATCTTGAATGAATGCCAACTGAAGAATCATGATGCTCTGTAAGAACTTTTTGTTTGAGAGTGGAATTCTTAATAGTTTTAATCGCTCTTTATACCACAAAGCATCTCCCTTCCAACAAAAATTGTTCAAACTACTAGGATCACTCTGTAAATATTGAATGAGATTACTTGTAGCAACATCATTCTGCCAACCTGCTTTGGCTTCTACTACCCAATCTGCTTGTAATAGTGAAAAGGGACATTATAATGCATCTATCACAATATTTTCCTTCCCTTTTTAATATAAAATCTCAAAGTCATACCCCAACATAGTGACCCATTTTTGTTGCTCTTCAAAAGATAATCTTTGTTACAAAAAATATTTTAGGCTATTATGATCTATCTTAACTTTGAAGTGTCCACTCATTAGACATGGCCCACATTGCTTTACTGCATGAAGAATAGCTAGCATTTCCTTCTCATAAATGGGTTTGAGTAAAGTTTACCCTTTAATTGATGATTCTCAAAAGCAATGGGCTGACCCTCCTACATGAAAGCTGCTCCTATACCATCTTGAAGTTCACACTCAACAATAAGATTTGTGGCGAAGTCTAGAGTAGCATGAACTGAAGTAGTACACATAGACTCCTTCAATCTCTCTAATGTTGCATCATCTATAACTCATTCCACTAAAAAGAATCCTTTTGCAACAAAGTTGTGAGGAGTGTTGCTACATAGCCATAGTTCTCACAATTCACAAATCAAATCTATAGTATCTAGTCAATCCCAGAAAAACCCTCAATTTCTTAATGGTTTTGAAAACAAACCATTACTTGATAGCCTTAATTTATAATTAATCCTTCACAAAACTATGTCCCAAGTACTCCACCTGTTTTAGACTAAAAGCACACTTGGAAGGCTTAGCATAGAGTTGGTGATCTTTGGGAACTTGTAATGCTTGATCTACATGATGCAAATATTCCTCTCATGTCTTGCTATAAATCAACATATCATCAAAGAACACTAATACAAACTTCCTCAAAAATTTCTTAAAGATGGAATTCATCAAACTTTGAAATGTAGATGATGTATTAGTAAAACCAAATGGCATCACCAAAAACTCATAATGACCCTTATGAGTCCTAAATGTTGTCTTAGGAATATTGCCTTCCTTAATTCAAATTTGGTGATAATCTGATGATGATCTAAAGATTTAACTTTGTGAAAAAAATAGCTCCATTCAATTCATCTAGTAAATCAATGACTAGAAAAGGAAAATTATCTTTGATGGTGTACATGTTGAGCAATTTGTATTCTAGGCACATGCACCAAGTTTGATCCTTCTTACGCACCATCACCATGGCCAAGGAGTAAGCACTCTATGACTAATAATGGTTGCCTCTAGCATCTCTTAAACGAATTTTTTCAATCAATTTTTTTGTATGTATGTGGCCCTGTAAAGCATGATGTTGAGTGGTTGGCTCCCTTACACTAGTTGTATGACATGGCCATGATCCCTCTTGGAAGGCAATCCTTTAGGCATATCTCCAAAATCATTGAGTGGCAATCTATAATTGCTTGTAATCTGAATGGGTAGGAGCATTTGATTGATAGGCTTCTAACAAAAATAATTAGACCACAAATCCATCAACTCCTTTCTTAAGCAACTTTTGCATTTAATGAGAGCTAACCATGGAGACTTTGCATGCAACCCTCTTAGCTATGACATTTCCCAAAACAAAGAATAATATCCCATCTGCAATCAGGACCTAAAAATATGGAGTTGGCTATATAAAACAATTTAGATGAGCAGCCAACTTTTTGCTGATGAAATTATGAGAGCTTCCCAAGTCAATCAATACTATTACTCTTGCCTTCTTTAAAAAATCCACTACGTTGAGGGTTTGTGGAGTGCTGAAACCAAAGAGTGCATGACAAGAAATGATTGGTTGTGGATCTTGTGATTCCTCATTTGACTCCTTGTCAGCCTCTTATCATGGTTCCTCCTCTTCTTCCTCACTCAGATCTTCAATATAAAATAGTTTCTTCTCATTGCATTTATGTCCTCTATTGTATTTGCTATCACAATTGAAACATAACCCTTTTGCTCTCTTCTCCTCAATGTGTTGTGGTGTCAATCTAGTAGGCCGAGGGAGTGAAAGTGCTGAGAAGCCTTTCTCTCTTATCCCATTTACCCTTTACCTTCTAGGAATTAATAACTTCTTTTCCTTGTGTGTTAAGATTAAAGATTCAAATATAGAGTTGGGACTAAACATGCATACCTCATGTTGGATGTAACACTTGAGACTCCGCAAATATAAGGTATTCAAGTTCTCCATAATTGTATCCACCCGCAAGGATAGATTTAGGAATTGTTGAATGTAGTCTTTAACTGATCCTATTGCAATTTAGCTAGTTGGCTAAAGAAGTTGTCGGCTACACCGTTGCTATACTATGATTGTAACTCCTTTGTAAAAACTGAACATAAAACAATGCGGCCCTTTTTTTGTCATCGAGCACAAAGCCATCAAATACCAAATGAATTGCTTTGGTTATAGATATAGGGAAAACATGGTCACCTTTTGTCCACTTGGGATTTGATGCACAACAAAAAGTTCTCCAATTGATATATCCAAGGTAGTGGATCCTTACCATCAAACTTACGTGTATCCACCTTTGGCAACAAGTTCCTAGATCCCATATGAATATTTGCATTTGGATCTAGATTAGCTAGCCTGGACGATCCACCTTGGTTGCTTGAGACCTCTAAGTGTGATCTTGATTTGTTTTGTATATAAGCATTTGAAAACTCGGACTCCACGCAAACTTGGTAGCCCAAAATAGGACTCGAACTCGAGACTTGAGTGCATTTAGAGAACATAGAAGCCTATTTTGACTATCAATTTGTCATTAATCAAACATTGCACATGTCATGACCTTTAAACACTTAATATTTGAAATTTCATAATTCATACTCAATAACTAGTGGGGGTTTGGGAGTGGAGACCCTAATGGGTTTGAGGGGCAGCAATGATAAGCTGCACAAGGTGTTATATATGAGAAAAACCCAACGATAGAAGGGGTGCGAGGATGATTGACAATGGATAAGTTTGAACCAAAATATGAAGAAATGGGCACATGCAGACCTATTTTGGCCACCAAACAGCAGAATGAAATGAGAAAAAACCAAAAATGTCTTTTTTAGCCGTCTGGGCATTTCCAAGCAAGCACGATAGTCCTAGGTCGGGACTTGTGAACCCGACCCTAGGACTCATGCAAGTCCTTTGCAAAAACTCGAGCATTTTTTGGGGCGACTCGGCAAGATGCGGCTCGCAAGTCTGTAAAGTGTTGACTCGGCCAGCCAACAAACTCACAAGTCCACAAGTCTTGGCGAGTACTAGTCAAGTTTTCAAACTATGATTTATATTATATGACATGATCTACATGTTTCATATATCTCTTGTTAGCCAATGCATATCTCCTATCAAGCAATGCATATCTTCTATCAAGTGATGCACATCCTCCTTCACTAATGAAATTTTTTCCTTAACCTTGTTGATATCATCTTTAAGAATAATATGCTCAATTATTACATCATCCTTATATGGATATTTCCTAGGTGTGGCAACATTCCTTTTACCTCTTGAGGCAAGCTCTATCATAATGGAAAAAAGAAATTTACAATAAACACATAAATAAAGTCCAAAGACTTAACAATTTTAAATGTAACTTATTGGAAACCCTAATTCTACAATAAATCACTTAAGTATACTTGAATTCCTTTGAAATTTGGGTTGTAGATGCTTCAATGTGTACTTGAATCCTCTAAGAATCAAGAAAATTTTCACCAAAACCCAAAAGTTATGCTCTTCCCATATAAATTTGGTGGAAAGCCTAATTCAGTAATAGATACCTTAATACTACTCCAATTTCTCTAAAAATTGGACTAAAGATGATTCAATATGCTCTTGAAAAACTCTCCAAAAATTAGGAAAAAAAACAGCCCAAATCTAAAAGATGTGCTTCCCGAATTGACCTCCAAAATTGAAAAAATGCCTTGCCTCCACAAGTCCAAGATCATGCTCTAATACCACCTGTAATGAAATAATTTGCATAAAAGAGGACGATAATATGACATATTCTGCAAATACTTGATAATAGCTAAGAATAACAAGCCACTTTGAGGGGTCAAATCTCCAAATATCTCCAATGAGAACACAATTCACTATCTATTGATGAAATACGACTCACTACCTTCTATATATAATCCTACTTATACCTAAGATATCACCCAAGCTGACTTAAATAAGAACATATAGGCCCTAGACCAACCTAAATAACTAAATAACGATATAACAATGATAATGAATTAATTAAGAGTTAAAGTAGCCACAAACCCACTACTCATAACCTATGCATACGCTAAGATTAAGGGTGTAGCAAAATAAAGGGCACAAAGAACCTAGATAAAGAAGAACATAATCATTTTTGTTATTTAGCTGCCATAACTTTTGTTAGAAATTTGAAGCATTAGAACCTAGGTGTAATGAAAACAAACTAATAACCAAAAGTACCGACTTCAAGCAGCACCAATTGAGACTAACATTTAAGAAAGTAACATTGAGGAACAAAAACAATCTTAACAATATATAAGATACATGTAAGCTACGTTACACTTGATATGAACATGTGAAACAACTTTATGTTCTCTAAACGTTAATTTACACGGATGTTTCATCCAGTTATATGCCAACATGGTGTATTAAGGAAAATACACAAGCGTAGTTGTATATTGAATGTAGGAAAGAATGTAAATTTCTAAATTGCTGAGAATGGGAGAAATGAGAATGAATATAATAATATAGAGGATAAGGGGTGAATAGATAGGGATTGTCTCTACAAGACAAATTTTCTTAATCACACATTGGCACTCCTTACAAAAACAAATTAAGCACATTCTCTGAGAAAAAAGAGGAAGGTTTAATTTAATAACAGCTATAATTTTCATAAACAAAGAACCTAAATAGCCGCTTGCTATTTAATTATCAAGAAACAAATCTTTGCATATCAAAGAAAAATGTATATATGCTTAGTTGCCTGAATTTTGCTCATTTATTGTATTAAGCTGTGAGGTTGAAAAATGTGCTTATGAAATTAGAAAGCAGGAAAAATTCCAGGTGCATTTCTATGGTAAGAGAAAAAAAATTATGACTACCTTATCTCCTTTTCTTAGCAATCCAGTTCTTCGAATGTTTAGGCGGATTGATGCATAGAATTTCAGAGCATTGCCACCAGAAGTAGTTTCAGTTCCTCCAAATGGAGTAAATTTTATTCTTACCTGTAACAAGAGATCAAAAAATTGAAATAAATTTTATGCATTTAATCAGCAGCACATGGTTTGGAATTTCATGGCACATTATATAGTTTGCTAATGATCTATGAGATCCCAACCAACAAAAAATATTATCTCAGGAAAACACTCTGAATGTCTCTCTTACCTGATTAAGGAAAATTAGAACAGTTTGGGAAAGAGATAAAGGTGAAGCCAATTGACGCAAGGCTTGAGTCATCATTATTGACTGTGATGCCATGCGATCATCATCACCCATTTTACCATCTAGTTCCCTCTGAGTCACAAGTGCTGCTACCTGTGACCAAAATATTTAAATTTAGATATGTTCAATGCCAAAGCCCCAAATAACAAAGCAGTGTATACTTGATCAATTCTAATAAGAATAAATGCATTGTGTGCTCACAACAAAATTAAATAAGCCATCATACTAAGGCTTAACTGGCAGTACAAGTTTCCTAGACCATGCAAGATTTAAAAACAAAGCTAACACATGCCAGAATATTATTAACCGTTTCATCATTTTGTAATCCATGTTTATGCTGTCCATCAGCTTTCTTACAGTCTGCATCGAGGCTTAGCTAGAGTTCCATTTACATTTGTAAATACTGTACAAATATGGGAATCCAAATGGTAATAGAAAGAACAGAGATTTGTACAAGTGTACACATTAGACTGTTATTTTCTAGTCATTCGCATAATAGTTAGAGAAGATTTGAGTATCTCCACTAATTATTCTTGATAAAAAGTCTAATAACACAATATAATACTTAGATATTTAATTGAGTATTAAAATGAGGTTCATCTCCTTATAACAATTTGGGAGATGTGACTGAGAATAAATATGTGACACTTTTCCAAGTTTCTAAACACTAATAATAGCAACACTAACACATCACTAAGTCATTACGATGACTTTATCACAAAGGTAAGTCTATACTATAATAATCCCTCTTAAGGCTTACTATACTAAAACAAACATACTAACACAATGACTAAATACTAATAACCTCAAAACCAATAGAACCGTATATTCTTAAGAAGCTTTTCATTTAAAACAATCATTGGACCAAGTAGAACTCCATCAAGCTGCCTCATAAACCTCATAAAGGTGTGGCTCTTCAACTGAATTCCCAGGTTCCCGAATTACACCTCCTCAAACTCTCAAATTATGAATCCCCCGGATTATTGGACAACCATCCATATTGAGTTACATTCAATGCTTCATCAACTTCTCATGACCCTCATGAAGGTATAATTTTCAAGATCAACAAAATCCTGAACTAACTCTGTAAACATCTATGAAGAGCTTCATCTACACTAGATCTTTTCCTATCTTCAAAGTGTGTGCTTCTTGTAAAAAAAATTCATTAGCAACTTTTTCACCACTACCAACATCCAAAGGATCTTCAACAATGGCTATATTGACTTCATCTGGTTTTTCTTTTTCACCACTACCAACATCCAAAGGATCTTCAACAATGGCTATATTGGCTTCAACTGTGTAACCTATTTTCTTGCAAAACCTGAAGTTGACAATCATCTTATGTATCTCCTGCACTTGTTCTTTTAACTTCAGCTAAGAGAGCTGAAATCACGTCTTCAAGAATTTGAGAACAATGTTGAGTAGTTAAAAATGACTGCTAAATTTAGAATTCAAACTTTTCATAAAATGGCTTTGGCATCCTCATCATCCACCATAGCATTGACTTCTACTAGCTATTGAAGAAGAAAAAAATAACCAAAACAAGTTGAAATTTCATTTTAAAAAGTATGGTTGTTTAGTCCAAGCGCTAGATTGAAGAGTCTAAGCTCAAGAATCGGGAGTCTGAGCCTGAGACACAGAGAGTCTTGGAGCAAGATTCGGCTGACTACTCTCCAAGACTCAGCCCGACTTGACACAGGAGTCTAGTCAACTCGATTTGGCCAGCTCAAGGACTCGTGAGTTTGCAGAGTTTTGCAGAGCACTCAGAGATTCTTCAAACTATGCTTCAAACAACAGATTAAAAACTTGGAAAGTACTTGCCCAATACTCACACTTTGGATAGGGTCAACAAGTAACTCACCAAAACATTCACTGGAAAGTTTTTGGCAAGTACTTGCCAGAAAAGAACAGAAAAACTTGCCAGTAACTCACGAGTCTAAGAAAAACTCAGCAGGGACAAAAATATCAGTTTGTGATCATTTATGGATATATTTGTGCGATTTGGGGTGAGGATTGTTGGTATTAGAGACTCTTCCAAGTGCACTTGAAAAATGGTATGTGCCATGAAGGTACTTTGGTCTCAAAGGCTTAATTTTAGCTTGGCGCCATCAACCCCACTGTGGATTGGAGCCTCTAGGCCCCTGCTTTGGCTTTTAAAAAGCAAAAATAAAAATTGTTTTGGGCAAATGTATTCCACATATGAAACTTTAAAAATATTAATATGGATATATAATTTACAATCATATTTATACGACACTATGATGTGAATTAAACTTGTTTTTTAATCTATAAATGAAGGTCAAACTATATGTACGACCTCTGTATATTGAGTTCTATGCATGTTTGTTAACATTATTCTACAAATTTATACTTTTAATGTTAAGAAAATTTGTCGAGTTTTTGTAGAGTTCCAAGTCAGTCATATTTTAGGCCTGTAAAGTTTTTTTGCCATGTCCAAGTTTTTGAATTATGCTTAAGCCTTTAGTACTTCTATTAATCAAAGTTTACATTAAGAAATCTATAAATATCATCTCCAAAGTTTAGGACCCAAAAACCGCTGAACTTGTTGAGAATTGTTTGGAATCTAATTTATTGAGCTTCGAAGGTGCAATCTTTGACCAAACAAAATGAAACCTTAAAGCTTACCAATAGAAGGGAAACAAATGGTCAACCACGATGGTTCAATATTAACTTCACTTTTCCTTCACTGTATTGCATTGCCATAAGACAACTGTTGTAATGTCCCCTTCTCGCACCTAGTCAATTGTGCATTTTATTAGCCTATTTTCGGGTTCCATAGGCTATTCAAAGTTGGTTTCGACAGCAATTCTATGTTTGGCATATTCTATTTTTAGTAAGAGCTACTTTGGGCACTTGGCATCGGTTTCAATTCCAACTCGGCTTCTATATTAAGTGTTCATTTTTTTGATGTCCTAGCGAAGTTTTTAGAGGTGATGGAAAATTATATTTTTATATTTCTTACTTAAGTCTTTAAAAAGTGACTTTACACTAACTTAAGTGATTAGTATTTTAGTATGTCTCCAAATGGGACACTAAGACTTAGAAGACATAAGTTGTTTTTAAAAAGCCTTTTGGGGGCCTATTTTGAGGGACTATTATATTTGAATATATGAATTTTCCCCAATTTCTCCCTCCAAGTCTGCATATTGGGATTTGAGCTTTCATTCTGAATTTTGCACACATATTCATATGTTGTCAAAATGAACTTTGAGAATTCTTGGGATTGTCAAGGACGAAATCCCTCTGCAATTATCTGGTTTCGGTGGTGAGATCCACCCTAGCTGGTTATTGATTTCAGTCACAGAATATTTGGGATTTGCTGAGTTTTGGTGATGCTGTTTTTGATGGAAATGAAGATATATGAGGCTTTTTGATTGGATCTTCTGAGTTTGGTGTGTTTAGTGTTTTGTTTTTTTTGACGTGATGATTATATTTTGAGTATTTTGTTAAGTTTTAGAGAGATTTTCAGTTATGGCCGCACCATCCTATCTACGAAGGTAATTACATTTTTGCACGTAACTCGTTAAAGGTCTGTTTCCTGCTTATGGGTATTAATTTAATTGTTTCCTAGCAGCTGAGCAATACATTTTCATATGTCATTCGAATTGTTTGGTGAGAATTTGATTTTACAAGTGAGATCACCCCCTTTGAAGGTAGCACCCAACTTGTGATTAGCACGTGGGAGGTTTGCAGAGACATATCAGCCTTTGTGGACTGCAAAATCATCACCATTTGTGGCATCTAGGTTTCCCAAATAGGCCTAGAAGAGCTCAGACCAATTTGAGGTTAAGAAAAGTAATTGGTAACATTCTATGTAAATTGCCCTCAGCGTTTTGGGAGGCCAGGTTGCTGTAGCAGGGTGTTTAGTGGGTGTTTCAGAAGTTGGAATGAACAAATAATCATTGTAGAATGCTCTTTCATGTATGCAAGTTGAATAGTGTTGATATGTTGCTAGAGTTGACTCCAAAAATTCTCATTGACTCTTGTTTGGAGCAAGGATAGACCCCCAAAGCTTTCAGAATATTGCTGGCTGCTAATCACAGTAAAAACTGCATACGACAGGTCTGCTATAACTGAAATCAATTCACTACTTGTATCATGTAACGTGATTATGATGAGACAAAAGATATTTTGGTAATTCTATGCACTTTGCCCTATCAATATGCTATGTTTTATATGTTTTAAATGTCTTTACAATGAGGAAACATGAATGAAATGAAAATCTGAAAACCAAAAAAACACCAGCAAACTGTGCATTGTTCTTTTCTTGCCATCACTCAAATTTGCAAAAACACTTCACAAAAAAAATCAGGGGGATATATTACAACTGTAAAAGTTATGCACACATTCTTTGCATTAAAATATATCCACATTGCATCTCTCATTTCAGAGTTAATCCTAAAGCACCTTGAATGGGTGTTTTCAGTAAGACACAGTGGCATCCCACTATACAATTCCATCACTATAGTTATATCCAATCGAATACAACTTCTCTTTTGGGTGGTTGTACTGACTTTAGTAGGAACCTGCTATCATGCAAGCTAGTCAACAGAATTAAAAAAAGTCAGATGATTATGTCACAAAGTCAAACTACAGCTAATTATAGTAAAATGCATCAAAAACAGCCTTTTGCCCTAGACTTAAATTTTGATGCAAGTTTGTATTATCAAACAAGAAGTAAATTTACATGAATTATTTAGAAATTGTTCCATCAACCTAAAGTACAGTTTCTCTCATAGAAGATAAAAAAGTTCAGTAAACTTTCTATTTAGCTAGAGTTTAATTATTAAAAAAAATAACAATGTGGACAGGGAATTGTAATTACACTGTCTACCACAATAACATCCACACACCCACTGCGAATGAATTTATCGATTAGGTTGAGAGCTTGTTCGCCACAATTAGGCTGAGAAAACAGTAGATTCTTGGTCTTTACACCCACAGCTTCTGCAAGCGATTGATCTAAGGCGTGTTCAGCATCAATAAAGACAGATTGACCTGCATAACAACCAAAATACCAAGAAAGTACAAGTCAATACTACAACTGAACAAATTACTACCCGTTTCTACTATATCACTTGCCAGGCCTTCAACTCTTATTTAGTGCTCATTATGCTTATTCTAACTTCTTAATACAGCATCAAATTGATCAATTAAAATTAAAACAGGAGTGGTTGAGGCTGTGTATGAGCAACCTAGCACAAATCAGCAAAACTGTAGGAATAAAATCATTATTTTTCATCTTAAAAATCCTGAATGTTGGTATTTTTATTATATTTCAAATTGTATCTGTTTATAATTAAATAGCCTACTATTTTTATAATTTTACTTTGCTAAACATTTGAGTAGCCTCATTCTAATAAATAGGTACTATAAACGTAGAGATGAAATTTATACAATGTTAATACATCGCCCAAACAGGTCCAGATATAGGGACAGGTTCCTCGGGTTCTGCTCCAGGCACAGCTTGGATATATCCAAGTAGGAGAACCAAGATTTACTGGAAACCAGGGGACAAAACTGTCATACTAGTGAACCCAAACCCAAACTGGCAACTTAGAATTTATAGCATGCCATATGTTAAAAACAGAACAGATCACATTCAGACTCAACTGCAACCTTCAGTTTATTAGTAGGCTTGATCACTTTTTAGTTATGATTCCATGTCTTACTAAACGTGTAATTCTTACAAAGAACTGAGATACAAATGTATGCCTGAGAAATGTGATTCTCCTTTGAACCCTAATTTATGAATTTAACATAATTAATTACCCATTTGATCTCAGACAGATTTTACTCATTGTGATGCCTTCTGTTTAGTGATCCTACAATAGTGTACTCCATTGTATTCAGAACATCAACTATAACATCAACTATAGCAACTAAAAATAAATCTTTCATCTGCCCAACCCTGCATCAACATGGCCACCAAGAACCAACAGGCAAATGCCAAATGGATAACCCCTCCTCGTGGCAAGCTTAAATTAAATTTCAATGGGGCCTCAAGGGGTAATCCTGGGGCATCAGCTGTTGGCTTCATCATTCGGAACAACTCAGGAGACCTATTGTTCCTACACATTTTACTCGTTGTGATGCCTTCTGTTTACTGATCCTACAATAGTGAACTGCATTGTATGCAGATGATACTATTGAAGACGCATCGTCTCTGTAAGAAAGTAGTTTATTCTTCCATATTGATTACCTTCAAAATTCTGGTCAATCATTATTGAGACTTGGTACTTTTTTAAAAACTGAGCCAAAACAAAGCAAATTTAAAAACATCAACTATAGCAAACCAAAAATAAATCTTTCACCTGCCCAACCCTGCATCAACATGGCCACCAAGAACCAACAGGCAAATACTAAATGCATAACCCCTCCTCGTGGCAAGCTTAAATTAAATTTCAATGGGGCCTCAAGGGGTAATCCTGGGGCATCAGCTGTTGGCTTCATCATTCAGAACAACTCAGGAAACCTATTGTTCCTACAGATTTTACTCATTGTGATGCCTTCTGTTTACTGATCCTACAATAGTGAATTCCATTGTATGCAGAAGATGCTATTGACGACGCACAGGTTCTGTATGAAAGTAGTTTATTCTTCCATATTAAATACCTTCAAAATTCTGGTCAATCATTATTGAGACTTGTACCTTTTTAAAAACTGAGCCAAAACAAAGCAAATTTAAAAACATCAACTATAGCAACCAAAAATAAATCTTTCATCTGCCCAACCCTGCACCAACCTGGCCACGAAGAACCAACAGGCAAATGCCAAATGAATAACCCCTCCTCGTGGCAAGCTTAAATTATATTTCAATGGAGCCTCAAGGGGTAATCCCGGGGCATCAGCTGTTGGCTTCATCATTCGGAACAACTCAGGAGACCTATGTTGGGCCGGTTCAATCAAGTCACCAGATGGTACCAATAATGGTGCAGAGTATTTTGCACTATGGAAGGGCCTCATACTGTGTGTCAAAAGAAAATCTAAGTCTGATCAATATAGAGGGAGACTCATAATCATAACTCGAAGCATGAGCTATTGGAAGACAAACACTTGGAAGACAGAAAAATGGATTAATCAAATCTAGTGGTACTTGAAGCAGCTGGGAGTGTAAACACTGAGACACATCTTTTGAGAAGCAAAAAAGGCGGCAAAATTCCTACCAAATCTAGGCACCGATCAAAGTGAGGATCAAAACATTTCGAGCAATGTTCATGACTAGAATGAACTGCACAGCATCCTAAGCCAGGATCTGGATCTGCATAAAGATTCATATGACGACTGTTGCATAAGATGAAGCTCCGGTCTTGGATCTTCTCTAGCTATATGCTCACCAATCCCGACAATGAAGATTGAGACTCTATAAAGAAGCCCAATGATGTGAAGAATTCGCAAAAGGCTTTCGTGAGGGCAAAACAACTGTCTATCCCAAGCTGTGTTTGTGACTGTGCCCAGCAAAGCCTTGAAGAACAACTCAGAAAGGTCTGTCATTCAGTCCAAGGTAGAAGAGAATGCAATACATGTGGTCATAGGAGAGAAACAGCTGCAACATGCTCATGTGCATAATGCAACATTAATGGAGCTTTTCCTTTACAACATAATGAGAACATCAAGCGACTTCAGCTGGGCAGCAAGTGTGACGAACAGATTTATTATCCCAATATACCAAGCAAAGGCACTGAACACTCTTTCCAACTTGAGCAGATACCCAAAGGTGGGTTTGGCGGGCAACGCCATCTGTATAGCCAAGGCAAAGAAGATCAAGTAGACGAGACAGGCTATTACCCTGATGCGTGAAGGGCTAAGCAAAAATAATATGGAACCTTTGGTTTCTACATGATTCACCATGACACTATCTTCTCCTCTGCACAAATCAAACGACTTCAAGGAGTCATTAAGGGTCAGCATACGCTCTTTCACTATCTAGCCTAAATGGCAATATCAAAAAGAATATATCTATTTTGGTTTGATATAATATAATGGGAGCTGCTCCCTTGGCAGCAATTTGCCAAAACAAAATGTTTCATTTTGTTTCACACCAAATAAGTTTTAATGGCAGATAGACTTACATCTAAGTTACCGGTTCGGGTTCAGATTCGGGTACGGATTCGCAGATTCGGGTACGGATTCGCAGATTCGGGTATGGATTCGTGGATTCGGCCAAAAAAAAATTCTTGGGTACTGGTTCGTCCGTACATATATATATATTTTAATTATATATATATACACATATATTATATATATGTTCAATATATACAATCCATACAAAAATAAAATATACAATGTGACTTTCCATACATAAATGATAAATCATAAATCATAAATCCATAATTGCCAATGCCAATAAATATTCATTTATCGCAAATGTAATCAGTAAACTAATAACTAAAGTCTAATATCATATTCATAATTTGCAAAAAAGATAATATTCAAGTTTCAAGTCTTTTTTAAAAAGTCCTAAAGGGGCAAATTAGGGTTTTCTTATTAAAAACTATTTTAAAAAGTCTTTTTTTATTGTTTTTTGACCCGTGGGCCCCGTTTTTGGGAACCCACAAGCCTGGGTTCATGCGGGTCCTCCTGGGTTCACCCGGGTCCTCCTGGGTTTGACTCGGGTTCCACCCGGGTCCTTCCCAAGTGGTCGGGTTCCCTGTGGGTCCTACCTGGGAAGGACCCGGGTCGAACCCAGGTCGAATCCGAGACGAACCAGGACCGGGCATGAACCAAGACCCGGACCCAGGCCAAAAAGGGAAGAACCGGTAACTTAGACTTACATACAAAGACACATAATATCTATCAAATTTCATTTTAATAACAAGTGCACATGAAGAAGAGAAGGTCCATCCCTGTTGAGGGGATAAAACACAAGCATAACATAAACAAGAATATTTTATGACTAAGGCCAAATCAAGGATACCTCAAAACTTAATTTTCATGATGTGAAAGGGAAAGGGAATCCAGGCCCAGCCAGAGCAGCAGCAGTTTTTAGAAGGAAAGATGGGAGTTTTGTAAAAAGAGGATCCTTTTTTCTTGGCAAGAAAACCAATAATCAAGTTACGGGCCTAGTACTTTTGGAAGGAATAAAAATGGCCATAGCTTCTAACACTAATTATTGAGAATTATAGGAAGACTCAAAAGTGGTAATAAGTAGATTTGGTAAGGGATCATCAGCAGATTGGCAGCTTAAGAATCTATTTAATGGGACAAAAATTGTAGAAAAAAGATTCACGAAGTGAAGTACATGCGAGTGAATCAGTGCCCATTCTCAGCGAACATAAGTGAAGACTGTAATGAGTGGAAGATAGAATCCATGTTAGAAAGGGATCCAATTTTATCTAAA
This sequence comes from Cryptomeria japonica, assembly GCF_030272615.1. NCBI lineage: Eukaryota > Viridiplantae > Streptophyta > Pinopsida > Cupressales > Cupressaceae > Cryptomeria > Cryptomeria japonica. The sequence continues at coordinate 155,760,462 of NC_081414.1, forward strand.
CCACCATTTCCTCCAAATTTTCACTCTCCATCATCTAGCTAGTAGTAATTATGTCTTAATGTTTATAGTATTGGCAAATGAGTTGAAATCAGCTGGAGCATGGGACCTTTTTGCAGGTGACATGGTTTGTGCACAATTTAACAAGCCTATTGAGCTAGATGTGGTGGTGACAGAAACAGAGAATGGTGTAGTTTTAGCTCCTTCTTTAGAATGACTACATAGTTTAAAATTGAGTCTAAATTTTGTTTTTATAAATTATTTCTGTATTTGAATGTAAAAGTGGTTTTAGAAGTGCCTTGGTATTTTCTTTTAGGGTTGTGGACCCAATAGAACCCATATTAATATATAAAAAAAGGATCAATTTTATATTAAAATTCAACCCACATCAATGCAACATATGAAGGATTGCCTCATCCTATGTAACTCAAACCAATCCCTCTTGTGTCTCCTCCCATTAACCTATGTACCATCGCATGATCAACATCCCAACATTTGGTTGGAGTCTAATGATACATAAGAATCAATTGATTCTGAAGTTGCAAGGCACTAGGCCAAACCACCAACTTCTGCAATTGTTAGAAGTAAGCCTATTCATCTTGATTAACTATATGAATTTGTAAGTGGGGTAGAGGGACAGTGCCCCACACGTAGGGTTCTATGAGTAGCATCCCCAATTGGGTCAAGGGGAAACATCCCTCATGGGAGGGGCGAGGAGGAGAGCGAGGAGTCTAGGGACAGCACCTCCACTGAGGTCAAAGGACAATGCCCCTAGCGCACTCTCTATAGCAATACAAGGCAGGGTAGAGGGACAAGCCCCATACCACCAAACCCAAATTAAAGCTTTTGACACCACAAAAGCCCTAATGGCATATGCCATATTTCATAATTTATAACTTTTAAGCTAATGATGCAATTTCGATGCTCTCTTGTCTTATTCTCATAACCATTCTTTTTTCTTCTCACAATTATTCTCCCTGTTTGTCTTCTTCTTCACAATATGGAAAATGGAAAATTTGACTTTATTTTTAGTTTTTGGTTGTTAGTGTGACTTTTTAGGATTAGGGTTGACGTAAATAGGTGTGAGAGTACTTGTGGGCCCCCCATAAGTTTTTTTCAATTCTCTGTTTTTTTAAGTTGCATTTATATCGATTGGATTGTACAAGATGGCTACCCATCCCAAGAAGGGCCCAAATGTCCCCTGGCCATCCTAAGGATGGCTAATCGTCCCAAGGCAATTCCTATCACAAATTGGATGTACTTGTAACATTTCCATTTGTTCAAATCGAGTATGAGGTGGGGAAATTTCCTACCTATACATGGATCCTCAAAATGTCCCCTATAGCAGACAAGGTCAGAATATACAAGGGACACATCTCTAGGGTACATAGGTAGCAATGGATCCATCAAAAAGGAATTTTAGATTCAAGTAACACCCAATAGAAAATGACTACCAATTGAGCTAATGATACCATATAATGTCTAAGATGTCCCATATAGGATGGTATTCTCAATCCCTTCCTTACTATATAAATTTGATGGCCTATTATGGCCTATCTTTAGCCTTAAAGATGTGGCCCACATGGGCCTTTCCCCCATCCACCAGAAGAACCTTGACCAAAGGCTTTATGCCCCATTAGAAACAACTTTCAAGTCAGGCCTTGAGAGTAGATAATATATCAAAATAAATGGCTAGACGTATAAGAGACAAAAAGCACAAGGACAAAGAAGACTCATCACTTGTCTTTAGGATCTAATTGGTGTCCTCCAAAGAGCCTCATTAAATATCTATTTTACAAAATCAATCCCATCTAGTTTCCTTCAATAAGTAGAATTTGTCCAATTCCCACTAACAAACGCCCTTTTGGTACTTTCCTTTGCCACAGATAGGGACTACAAGGTGATGAAAACCACTGAAAAAATATCATGGTTAGGACAAGCTCCCTTTTTCGATTAACTTCTTCAACAATTGAGAACCTAGGGGCATTGTATTTAATTATGTTATTTGCTTTCTCCACAATAGGTCTGAAAAAACTAATTTGCCAATGTCCTCTGCATGACATAAAGGCAATCAAATTCTTCCTACTATCATATAAAATTTAGGTGTTGCCTAGACTATTTGGACAACATTTTGGACGCCATCTCCACTACAACTTCCTCTATTTGGTTATATGACAAATATGCACTCTTAACTTATCAAAAGCACCATTAGGGTTTAGGAAAACAACACCCACAAGGAAGCAAAAAAATTTAGAAGCATGAACCAGATATATCATATTTTTAGAAGCATGAACCAGATATATCATATTTTTAGAAGCATGAACCAGATCCAATAATGAAATAAGCATATTTCTAGAAGCAAGCAAGTAATTTCTTTCTCCTAGTCAGCAAGGAAGGATAGAAGAAGAAATGTATTGTCACATATAGGAGCTATTAACATGTCGACTTAACATTTCAAATGGTAGGTGCACATGCATATCTAAAGTGAACATGTTTATTCAATATACATATGTCTAAATACCAAGCTAACGTAGAAAATTGATAACTGAAGTTCAACTTAATATGCAATGTGTATTAAAAAATTAAAAAATTAAATAAAAAATAATAAATAATAATAATAATAATAATAATAATAACAATAATGAAAGGTATATTATACACCAACATATAAAATTAAAAGATGTTACAACTTACAACCAATCTTTTTAGTCAAGAAAAAAAGTTAGCAGAAGTATCAAAACTTGATGATCAGTATTTGTTGAAGTAAAGCAGATCTAAATGGCTATAGCAATCAGATTGCTCTCAGATGAAGAGATGAGAATCAATCTCCAATAATTGCTTGCATGCACATGGTGCAAAAGCTCCACGCTATCAAAACAAACTGAAAGAATCTTCTGTTATTACAGGGAAAAAATCCTTAAAGCTCAATAAATATCATCCAACATCATTGAAAAGATTAAAAAACACTCAAAGAAGAACCATGTATGAAACTGCAGCATCACAATCTCCCATTCCCTTCTTAAGATCTCAAAGATGACACGAACCATACTTTTAAAGAAAGAAAAACAAATCAAGAGTGGGCATTAACACATACATCCATACTTTTTCCATCCAAGACATGATACCATTAACACATTTACATCTGCAATATAAATTCGCAATATAAATTCAAAAGAATCCTATTCTTACCTCCACCATATAATCATATGCATTTTCTTCACTCACTTCATCTTCAATTAGTGGTTACAAAGAAAACTAAATAAAATTTAAAATATGAACAAAAATTATATAAAATTTAAAGGTTGAAAAATGCATACAATTCAAAATTTGTAAATAGAAAATATAAAATTGTATACACTTCAAAAGACAACCATCAAAATAGTTGTTATACAAGAAGGTTCACTCTATATAGGCCTACTGGGCAAATTATACATAAACTAAAATTTTCTGTTAAAATAATACATGTGGAAACTACATTTGTATTTAATACACAATAAAAGTGTAGAAACATGCGTATCAATACTCTCCTAGCTCTCACTATCTTTAAGAGATGCCAGTTTGAAAAATTCAAATTATGTGCATCTAGGGACCCTACAAACTTCACCAATCAATCTAAAAGGTCCAAAAACCTACCAAATGACTATTTGTTCACCCAACAAGGATACTTGATGCTAGAATCACACCATGGGAGCATCACTAAATATTAAAATCCTGAAATTGAATAAATACTATCCAGACTCTAATTTCTTTTATCTTCTTCTCTATCTTTTTCTTCTAATAGCCAGCAACAAGAACATTCATCTGTCCAATAAATGAACATCTCAACAAGAGATTCATACAAGAAATGGGTTAAGTGTTGCTCAAAGAGGCTTGCGATTCCGCTTTTGCAATAACCATATGCATTTCCCCCAAACAATGTAAGCTTTCCTTGTAATTTTGTTTGGAATTGAGTGCAAGGGTTCTTCCTTCAGAAGGTATAGTAAAGATTTCAAGTCTAGAAATTTGATGAGGTGATGAAAGAGCGAGAAGTCACAAGGAAATTTTGCTTCGCAAGGTATAAAAAAATGTTGTCATAAGTCATAAAGGAGAAGTTGTTAGAACAATTTCAAAGTTGAAATAAGGATTTCATCCATGGAAAAAAATTGAAATATTATAGAGAAATGAAGATGAAAATCTGGAACTTGATAAGGAAATCACAAGAAAATTCCAAGGTGTGAATGAAGAATGCAAGAAGAATCCAATGTTTAAACAACGGAAAAGATGAAAATGAAAGAAATTCCAAGGAAAATCAAAGAAAAATGAGGAAAATTTGAACTCCTCAAACAAAATGGAGGAAAATATGTGAGATAAGGGAGGACTTTCGCTCAACAAGCTTTTCACAAGTATAGAATTCATGTAAAAAATGCAAAGTCCCTAAGTTCGAATGAAAATTAAGGAATGAGTAACATGAAGAATGAACAAACGAATATCATTTTCCTTGGATAAATTGCAAAATCCTTAACTTGGAAAAATCCAGGAAGGAGGAAAATCCACGAAAATTTGGGAGCATAGAATTTTTTCCATGGAATGCTAAAATCCCCGAAAATTGCACGGAGGCTTGAATTATTTTTCCTCAAGTGCTTGAAATCTTACGACTTTTCAAGGGCAATAATGTCAACTTTTTCCATGCACCTAAAAAATCTACAAAAATTTGATGAAGTGCAAATTTTTCCTTGACATGAAAGAATTCCATGAAAAAATAAGGTTGCAATAATTTTTCCATGCAAGACGGAAATCCACAAAAAAGGCATGAGCTAAAAAAAATCGATAACTCCCTAGAATCCCTGAAATTTTTTATCCATGAGCACTTAAAATCCACGAAATTTGTTGAGGATAATTTTTATTTTCATGGCTAGTCGAAATCCATGACTCTGTGGAGGGGTTTGGATGAGTTATGGACAAGGTTGGATGTGTTTGTGGTGAAACAGTTGGATCAGAGATGGCCGACTTCAAAAGGCATTGCAAAATTTAAAGCAAGTTAAATAAAATATGGAAAATATGAAGTTTGGCCCACCTCCTTCATACTTGGTTTGAACACCCATAAGTGGATGATGCAAACAATTATTTTTTTCATTCACTCGAATACAATTCAAACAAATCAAGTGAATTAGGAGCAGAACAAGCGCAAGTTCCAGCCGGTTGAAGGTGATCCTCATCAAAAGAAATCTGGTTTCAAAGCGAACTCCAGCAAATTATAAGCAATTTTCATCAAGGAAGATCAGGTTCAGGACTTAAGAAGGTGAATTTCCAGAAATTAAGAGCAGCAAGGGTGCAAATGTGTGTAGAGGAAGGTGAGTCGTAGGTTGATTTGAGCAAATTCCATAACTAACCTAGACATTGTCCAGACCTGCATCAGCATCACAACAGTTTTCCAGAACTTTTTAATATTGAAATTATAATTTCTAGAACTGTTAGAGACAAAATTAGAACTTGTCAAGGTTCAGTTATTTTTGGAAATTTGGTGCAAAAAGTGGAGACAACAGTTTTGAGAAGCAGTTTTGTGAATTGTTGGTGTGTTTCAATGCATTTCACAACAGTTTGAAGACTATTTTTATGAATTCCTTTTAGAACTCTTCCATATGACTTAGGAATGCAAGGGTGTGAACTCCATTATTGTCATGATCATCTTGCATTATACTTACATTGGGTTTTATTCATTATCATGATCCAAGGAATTTGCTCTCTTTTCAGGTATGATTGCCTGGAGCATCAATCACAGAGGTGGATAGCAAATCAAGGACAACACACACACACACATATATATACACATACACACACGCACACACACATATATACACAGTGTGTGTGTACACACACACACACACGCACCCACCCACATATACACGCACACACGTGCGCGCGCGCACATAGATATATATATACATACACATACAAATATATATATATATATATATATACACACACACACACATATATACACATGCACACGCATACATACATACATGTATATATATAGAAATATATATATATATATAGAGAGAGAGAGAGAGTAAACACTAAAAATCACGTTTTACATCAGGATCTTATTAATTTTATACAATATATACCTAGTTCAACAAAAAAATGTGACTAAATTTAAAATTATATTTACATCACTGATAAAAATAAATAAGGGGAGTGTAATTATGGGAGATATTTTTGGTGAAGTGTTCAAGCTTTCAAAAAAAGGCATTCAAGATAACTGCATATCAATATGGAAGATTTTAAGAATGTCTAAGCCTAATACAAAGGCACGGATCATTAACTTTCTTACCAGTTGCATTTAAGTAATTATAGAAAGATAAATATATATAAATGTTGGTTGGTGTAAAATATTTCACATAGAATTAACATGATAATGTTAGATCCATAGCCTAATCTTGTTTTTTATTTTACTTGTTAAAGAATGTTAAAAAAACAAACTTACCAAATTGTGTCAAACAGAATATATTATCGCATATAAAAAAGTATACAAATATGCTATTTTCATACCAAATATCAATCAGATTTTTAAATAGATTAGAAATGAATTAATACATGTTTACGTTGTCAAGAAATCCAGCAATTCTGGCATTCAAAAAATATTAAGAACTTAAAAATTTTAGAAAATTAAAAATCTTTAAGAATACCAATTATCAAGTAAGGCAAGTACCTCCATTTCTTTGAGCTTCTGCTATTACATGAAGAGCAAGGGTTGTTTTTCCTGATCCCTCAGGTCCGTATATTTCGATCATTCGACCCTAGAAAAAATTCAGTTAACCGGAATCTTACTATCATCAAATGTAAGAAAATCAAAATTAATTATCCCATAAACTCAATATCAACAACAATAAAACAATGCATCAAAATAAGGAAAAGAGGGGTGTGTGTGTTGCTCTCCAACAGAAATTGTTCACTCTTAAGGTAATTCATCAGATAAGTTCTCCTCTTGAATTAAACAATAGATTATTTGATATGAAGGACACAATATTACAAATGCAATGTAGTATTTTCAACCTTCTTGCAATTTTTCAATGCACTGATTCACAAATGAAAATGGTACTCAATTCAGTTGTCTTATGATCTTATCCATAGAACAATAACAATATTACTCACATGACACATCTTAATGCAACTCAAAAAACAAACACCAAAGGATGTAATGTCCCCTTTTGGGAATTTCCTTTATTTTATCCTGAAACAACCACTCCAACTTAAGGTCAGAAGTGTACTACAAACTTTACCCAAACTGAAGACAATTTATTATGATATTTAACTTAAAATTTTAAGAATAATTCAAAGGATAGGACTTATCTTGATAACTTTCTCTGATCTGTATACTTGATATTCATATATCTCAATGTTATACCGTTCTGCTGCTTAACTGAACCCTCAGATTAGAGTCATAATAAGATAGACTCTTCACAACTTATGCCATAGTTCTCTTCTCAAATTTTGCTATAATCACCTTCTCAAATTGGTCATAAGCCTGCCAAAAAAATCTCTTCTCAATCTGCAATCAATCCTTCTCGAATCTGATATAAGTCTGATCACAAATCTGTCACAATATAATTACAATCTCTCTCTCTATCACTCTTAACATTCTATTACATGCATCCTCGAATATTTGTTCGAAGGTCTGATGTGATCTTCTTACATACCTCCTCCCTCTCAATCGAGTCTTGCCTTAAGAATAAATATCTTCCACATACCCCTTCACGAGAGGTAGTATCTCTTGAAAGAGATATCCTTTCTAATGGACACAACCTTTGGTCGATTCATGTAAACAATTCTTATTAGCTTAATACAAGTCGTGCCTTTCATCTCATGTCTATTATATGAATCACTGGCTTTAATCAATGATTCTTAACAAATCTTTTAGTGCTGCCTTTACAAACATAAGCGCTATCACTAACATGATCAACTTCTTCCTTGAATTCTTTAATGAATGTATAACTATTATTTTATGGGTCACAGCAACTTTGACTCTAAACACTGTTTTATATTATTAGGAAAGTTGGTCATCATCACAGGTTTAGTGTTTTATTTACACTAACTATTAGTTTTTCTCATCACTGCTATTATACATCGTTGTCTTTAATAATTGTATTAATACCTCGTGGACTAATCATATCTCATCAAAATCCCAATCTTATCTTTGGCGCTACTTTATTTGTGTGATACTGATACAAATTATTAATTTTATATGGTGGCTGATATTAATCATATAATACGTTGCTTTTAATATTACTTCTATATCCATATATTGCTGTCTATGATCATTGTCCATGTTTTGTTGTTGAACGCTGTCCTGGGAGTCTATAAAGTGATTGTCTTTGTATTTATTCTATTTCTTAATGAAAATGGAACAATACAAAAATAGCTTCAAAGTCTTTGTATTTATTCTATTTCTTAATGAAAATGGAACAATACAAAAATAGCTTCAAAACCTCTAATGGTGGAGTAGAACACTCCCAATAATTAGCTGCCTCCGTATTTGCAATGATTGTCTAAGTTTTTTCTTTGCCGATTGTCTATAGAAAGTCGCACACATTTAATTGCAGTTTGTTCTTAGTTTATGATTAATGTAAATTATTTCCAAGTCCGTTCCTTCAAACAAGTCGCTGCTTTAGATTGCTGAATAGTTGTCAAACCAAGAGCCTTCCTTCTTGTCGGTTGTGGGTCTCTCTTCTTTTCGACGTAGCAAAGAGTTGGAGATCTTCCACTAGGACTATGAAGTTGTAGTGGGATGGTGTGGCAGAGAATGTTGCATCTAGCATAATCATTTCTGTTTTCTAAGATTGTGGTGGAGTTAGTATTTATATTTATATGTTGTCTTCATAGCTATAAATTCATCATTAATAGAGACATTTAACGAGACTATCTTCATTGTTTTCTTCTTCATATATTTACTTTCAGGTAATGAATATATCTCTATCCCTTAATAATTGTTGCTCATTCAGTCACAACTAAATTGTAATTCTCCCCACTTCACTTCTGCTTAATATTCATCATTAATAGTCTTGGTCATTCTTAATACATCATCATCAAACCATTTGGTTTCAATTGCATCAACTTCATTATAAAGATAATACAAGGAACTTTCTCAATATCAACAATACTTGATGAGGTCCAGTTTGGGTACATCACAAAGGAAGTTACATGTGCAAGGCTCTTTCCAGCAATACAATCTCTAGAAAGACTCTACAAACTATACAAGTGTCATATAGAACACTCATCTTGCTAAATAGGATGCTAGAGGTGCAAGACCCTCTACAATAATGATGGTTGTTGTGTGGAGTTGGTGGGCACAGGCCAGTGCTCCTCAAAGGAAGAATGGAAGAAAAAGATCATTGATGATGATTGGAGGTCCATTGTAAGGTAAGAAATTAATAATGTTTGTAACTTGTAAATTATTTTTGTTTTACAGATTTTAAATTTTGAAAGTTTTAACATTCACTCTGTCATTGAGTCATATTTTTTTGAAAATGTTGTTTGCAAATACCTGTTCTCTTCCATCCCACCATTTATGAAGGGTTTATGAAGGCCCTTCAAAAGATGTTCAAAATTGAGGAGGCATCGAAACTTCGATAGCAGTGGATCACTTTTATCAATCTTTTGGATCAAAACATTCAGCAAACCAAAGGGCAAGACATATAAAGCTACCTAAGTTTTAACCGACCCTATTTGATAGTAAACAGGTCATAGTCAAGATGCAATAGAATTGTAGATGATTGCATCAGTTCCTTCGCTGCGGAGTGGAATTGGTCCACACACTATTTCATTGAATTAATCAACAGAAATAGGCTTAACTTCTGACAAACTCCTTAACACTGTCAAACTCTCACCACATTTTGGGGTGTTGATCCTGCAAAAGCCACACAAATTGATGAGGAGGCACACAAAGGATTGGTTTGGGCACCATTGGATGAGTCAATCCCTCATATTGAGAGTGACTCAAATTCAAACTCAACTTGCATGAAGTTGAAGATGGCAGGCAACAAGTAGATCTAGTTGATATGTATTTTTTTTCTAAAGTCTTGTCAATTTGTAATTGTGGCCTTTGCTTTTGTTGTACTTGTTAAATGTGCACAATGACAATTAAAACAATTGTGCATAGACTCTCACACGAATTCTCAAATCAGCTCTAATATCATGTAATATGGTTATATGATGAATATAGTGAATCCCTTATAATACAAATAATTTAAATTTCTTTTAGTTTTTAAATTGTCATCCCTTATCATCTCCAAACAAATGCCTCCCATCCTTGCCATCCCAGTTATATGATGAATATAGCGAATCCCTTATAATACAAATAATTTAAATTTCTTTTAGTTTTTAAATTGTCATCCCCTATCATCTCCAAACAAATGCCTCCCACCCTTGCCATCCCAAAAGTACATTTCTTGTCATCCCCATTTGGAAACACTATGGAACTTAGTCAACTATCAATAAAATTAATCCTTCCTTTTGTTGACATCTAGATTTGTACTTTAAAATACTAATTTTTGAAATTGCCTAGCCAGTATATAAAAAAATTTCCCTAAATTTAATCAAAGCACAACAAATTAAAATCAAACTCTAACAATAGAAAATCTTAGATTAAGCATCAGTTTGGATTTGCTTGGGCTTATGATGAAATGTAGGTGCTCAAATGAATTTGTAACCCTTTGGCAGCATGTTGACAATTTCCTACATATTTGAATTTATGATTTTCGACAATTTTGTAGACATTCAAATAGATTCAAAGATTGATAAGAGGTGGATGAATTTGTGAGAGGAATCGTATATTTATACATTTATAAGATAAAAATATGAACGGTCAAGATAAAACTAAAGACTAATTTAGAGTTAGCTAGTTTGATTAAGTAATTAGCTCAGCTGATTGATTAGTCAACTAGTTTGACTGATTAGTTAACTAGTTTGATTGCTTTGTCAACTAGTTTGATTGATTAGTTAACTAGTTTGGTTGCTTTGTCAACTAATTTAATTTATAGTTAACTTGAATAATTGATTAGTTACAAATTTGACATGGAGTCGAATGTGAGTGAGGATAATTAGTTTATTTATTTATGTATTTCTTTTGATTAGATATGTGCATGAATGAATTAAGAGCAAATTAATCAATTAATTAAAGGGTGATGTTAAAGGGAATTAAATGGGATTAATCAATTAACGTATCAAGATTAATTAATTAACATGGTGTTTTAAGAATTAGCATGATTAAATTAATGAATCGATAAGATGATTAGTTGACGAGATGACTATAGGATGATTACAGCATTGAGGGGGCAACCTAGGTGTCTACATTTTCCCCTCTTTGAAAGGGCAAAATGACTTAAAGAAGTGTCTTTTCAAAGAAGTAGAAGGAAAAAGAATGGATGCAAGAGAATGCCCCAAGTAGCATGATGGTTAGGGAAATGCCCCTCAAGAGGGCATGCAGGGATTAAAGATATGAATGGGCAATCATAATGAGAAGAGGGGTAATGAAAGGAAAAATTTGGCCTAAAATGGATGGATCGAAATCAAAGGTGGTGGGTAAGAGTGATTATGAAGAAAGGTTAATTATGGATGAGTTATTGGAAGAAATGGTTTTAGTAAAGAAGATGAGTGTGAGTGTTGATAATGTGATGACAAATGTTGTGAAAATCGCATTGAATTTTAAAATTTTGAGCAACATAATTTATTATAGCATATACCAAGATGCTTCATGATATGGGAAAACCATGATAACATTGTCAGAATATGTTGCAAGACTGATATAGATGCAGCAAAAGAGGAAGTAAACACAACAAGGCAAGAACAATAACACACAAAGAAAAACAAACAAATCAAACTTTGCTCATCCCTAATTACATTTAAAACCCACAATATTTGGATCAACGATAATGGTAGCTTTGTTTTGCCCCAAGCAACAATCTATGCAAGAGGGTTTAATAAAGCTGCAATTTGTTTTTAATGAATGGGGATTTTAACAAAACCAAGGAATTTTCGAAATGGAATTTTATTTTTCGATTTTCGCAAAATTTCTAATGTTCTTTTATTTGACTGAAGCTTCAGTTTTGTGATCTTTTTCTAATGCTTTTAGCATTCTAATGTTTTTCTATTGTGTTAAATGATTTTGTAGGTTTTCTAGTGTTTTTTTATTTTTTCAATTTTCTCATGTTTTTAAATGTCCAACCATCTTTGTGTCATTCTGACATTATGCTAGAGTGTGCTATGAAGAAGAGTGTATATACCAAGATTTTTCCAAAACATGTAACATGACCCTTCTATGTTCTTATCAAGGTCAGAAGTAGGAAGAAGGAATGGGTGCAAAGGACAATGACCGGAATGGTCTTAGGATGTCGAGGATTGAGAGGAGTGGGGCTTAATCGCAAGTGCAGGGCACTTCTAGACAATAGAATACACACAAAGCCAAAGAACTAGTTTCATCATGGTACTTGCCCAAGGTGCCATAAATACAGTTTTCAGTTGTGTAGAGAATTTCTCAACTTCTTTTTTTATATATCTAATTCTTTTGCTTTATTTTTTGCCTTTTTTATTTATTGATTTTTTTGTTTTTGATAGAAGCAACAAACCCTTCGAGCATGGAAGCATTTGAAATGTATCATGTTCATAGGTTTGTCAAACTTGTGTCCATCTTATATGATCAGTTTTATGCTCCTAACCGAATTTTAGCAACGACAACATAGGGGCCCAGCCAATTAGGCTCAAAATTGTCTTTCTTTTCATAATCCTAATTGGTGTTTCTTTGAACTTCTTTATGAACAAGGTCACCAATCTCAAACTCTCTAGACTTAATACCTTTGTTGTAGCTTCTCTATAGCATGTTTTGATATGCCTTCAAAAGATCAAGTGTGTTGAACAGTTTTTCATCAAGGAGTTCCGACTCATGAAATGTGCAACTTTGTATTCCTTGTCATCGATCAAATCATGTAAGGAGGCGTGCAAAGAAAGTAGCTCAATCTCAACGAGCAGGATGGCTTCAGCTCCAAAGACAAGGGAATAAGTATTAAAAATGGTAGAGCAAAAAAAAATTTTGCAGATCAAATCATAACTGCACATAAAATAGCACAAGAATAATATATGTTAATTTTAATTGATTTTCAACACAATGCATCATGGATTTTAAAAGCCAAATATATTCCTATATAAAACTAAACCTCAACTACTCCAAAATAACTAATTCCCAAAAACTGTTATTTTATTTACCAACTATTGTGTAATTTATTTTTTGAGTTTTTATTTATTATATTAAACTATTGGTGAAATACTAACTCCAACATTCCCCCCCTTATTACATCAATTCGAACTGTAAAGTCCCCACTTTGAAATATAATTTAATAATAAATGATAACAATCAAATTAAAATACAAAAGAATAAAACTAAATATAAAAATAAAAGTATAATTAAATATAATTAAGATTTGATTAAAGTTAATGAATGGTCAAAAGGCATGAAATGATAAGTTGTGACTCCCCAAATATGAGGTATAAAAGGGGGGAGAGAACTCATTTGAAGAGGGGATAATTTGGGAATGGAAAGTGCAGATCTGATTGTGAAAGGCTGTGTCCCTTTCGAAGGGCAGAGCTGCAGGAATAATGAAGAGTTGCACTCTTTCAAAGGGTGTGTCTCTTGCCAACGGGCATACATGATGAAGAGGTGTGACCTCTCCCGCAAATTGAGAGATAAAAAGGAAAGGAATCAAAAGCATCCAGTGGCATCACCATGGATCAAATCAGATCAGAACTGTTATTAAGTTACAGGCAGTAACATCCTTGTTCTTGGTGGTATGCATGGGGATGTGTTTAATAAGTATGCTTAATATATGAAGCCCGATAATGTTCTTATGCAGCATAAATAGTAATATTAATATGAACTGCAATATGTATGACAGTCATACTTAATTTCATATATATATTCATAATACATAAGAAATTAGTATACGTATAGTCTAAAACATGTTATTACTATCAGTATTTAAGAAGATGGGAAGAGATGTTCCAAAGAGGGGCAGTCTAAATCCAAGAAATAGGTTAAGTCCCAATATAGGGTGGGGATCAGCGACCCATAAGCCTTGAGGGTATGGACCCAAGATAGGTAAGAGCTTCAATCTGTAAACTTTGAGGGAACCTATCGTATTTGGTCTCTAAGCGCGCGCTTTGGTAACATACATAGACCCTTCTCCCTTAAAATTGAAGTAGTAGCAAGGTCTGATAACTATATTAAGAATTATGAATAAGGAAATTATCATCTAATGAGGAAAATAAATAAGAAATTGTTAATAACTAATAAATTGAAACAAAGATTGGCTTCATGATTAGTCTCTCAGTGAATTTTATATATATTGAAATAGATTATGTTAATCAGGTAGGGGACATTACATGAACAAAGGGTAAACACCAAACTGAACACATCAATGAAACTCCTGACTGTCAAACCTACAAAATACCTATGAATCAAAACATACTTTATTATCCACAAATATACCACTCCTCCCATGAATCAAGAGAAACTCCATTATCCACAAGAAAAGACACCAACCATCTATGAATCGAGATTCACTCAATTATCCACAACACAACCTCCAATCAATTCTGAATCAAGACTTACTCAATTATCCACAGTAACACACCGGCAAAACTATGGATCAAGACCAACTCAATTATACATAAGCATTGATCACCAAATCTACAAATCAAGACACACTCTATTATCTGCAAACCAAACGAAGTTGGAATGCCCCCCTTTCTCCATGAAAGGACTCAAGATGAAAGATAAAATTGATGCTTCTCATGCAAGATACCATCTCTGAGCAAGAAGCTAACTCAAGATGATAGACGTCCATAACTACATAAATTGCCAAGTTCATCATTGCTAAGAAGTATGGGTTTCCTCCTAGTGCATGATGGGCAAGGACTCATTAAAAGATAGCAAGAGAAACATGGTGATATACATGAAGTACAAAGATCTGGAAAGCATTTCCTTTTAGAACCATTATTATCATGTCCGTCAACTCAACATTCTTTGACATGTAGAAAAAGGTACATGAAGTATGCCATCTACTTTTCATCATTCTTGTAAGCATTACCCCAAAAAAATTAGGACGCGGCTAATCTCCACACAAAACAGCACTCCGTACAGTTTCTAAAATCTGCAAAACCCAATGGAATTTCGCAAAAAAATTTCAGTAGCTAAATGTTCATAATCTACATCCCCATTGCTGTAAAAACAACAAAAATTCAAGCAAAAAAACATTATGTTTTGCAGATCTGGAAGTTTTTTTACAATGCCATTTTGTGTGGAGATTAGCCACTAGCTTAAAATTATTTGATAAGTACAAATTGTGCAACAATGTTAGAGCACATATACAAATTGAGCATTAAACGAAAAAATATTTTGCAGCAAAACGAGACTAAGGCAATTGGGCTCAACAATTCTAAGCTTAAGACTAGCAATATTAATCCAAAGAGATCCATCGCAATCACTTACCATATAAATAGTGACAATTGAAAAAATTGAAGTGGGACTGTTCCAAAGTTCCAACACTCGCCAGACTCGGCAAGTCCTGGGCCGAGTGACCCTAGGCAAGGTCTAGGGGCTTGGACCCGGACTTGTCAAGTCCTGGGTGAGTCTGGGCGAGTCCAAGCAAGTCCTTGGACTTGCTGACCCGGCCCGGACCCGGCAAGTCTCAATGGCAGGACTCGGCCGACGTCAAGCCAATTTTAAAACAAAAACAAAAAACTTTGTAAAAGTTGTTTCAAGTTGTTGTTTTTTTTTCACTTATATTGCCTCCTTAACTCTAAACGAGATCTCATTTCATTGTATTGGAAAAATAGTAGGAGAAGAGTGAGTTGTGAGGAAAAACGAGAGTGCACAGTAGGGCAACCAGCAAGGAGGAAGAGCAAAATTTATTCAACAAATCGCATTGGGGTAGCATAATACTTGCATTTGGTGCATCAAGAGCTTGTTAGAGAGGATTGGAAAGAGGTTGCATTTAATTTCAACCTTGTTTTAAGAGGTAAGATTGATTTTTTTTGTTTTTTTTGGTGTTTTATAAGCAAAATTTATTGTTTTTGTTTTAAACATTTGTATTCATTTTCTTTCAAAGAAATCAGCAAACCCTACCATATAGATTTTTTTTTTTCAAAACTTAAAGAAACCAGCAAACCCTACAATGTACATTTTTTTTGAAACATTGTAGGGTTTGTTGGTTTCTTTAAGTTTGAAAAAAAAACAATCTACATGGTAGGGTTTGCTGATTTCTTTGAAAGAAAATGAATACAAATTCTATTATATTGTTGTTTTTTTCAAAAAAATTCTATTTCATTGTTTTTTTTTGTATTAGTTTATAATTTAACAGTGCACAAATGTTCATTTTTTTGTAATTGTGTCCTATTCCAGCAACCTTCAACTTTTGAAAACCATATTTTTCACAATGTCTAGTTCTACTCCTACCCCTAGAACTTACCCGCGTAGAAGAGATCTAGCTTGGATACATACTGAATATTTTCTTGGGCAAAAAAGAGGAGAGACAAAGTGTAAATATTGCAAAACAATCTTTCATGGAGGCATAAATAGATTGATATACCACATTGTTGGCATACATGGCATGATGCTGATCCTTGTGAGAAAGCAATTCTTGAGGCTATTCGTGAGTGCCAAGTGCAATTAGAGACATTTGAGGCTCAAAAAGAAATGAAAAAGAGGCAAAGGGAGGAGTTGGCGAGCATTGGTTCAGGTTGTGTTGGAGATGCTTCTTCCATGCCTCCATATCATCCTAGTGCGAGTGCTACTGCTTCTATTAGTGCTAGTGCTAGTGCTAGTGCTAGTGCTAGTAGTAGTGGGAGTGCAAGCATTGGTCCTAGAATTCATAAATCTAGGATGGATTCTTTTATTGAGCCACACAATACTCGTGGCTCCCAACCTTCGCTTGAGAGCATGGGTTGGAACAAGGAGGTACACGATAAGGCTAAATGGCACAATTGGGAGATTTTGGTTCTGGTGCAATATTCCATTCTTTGCAGCTAGGTAATTCCTTTTAGTTTTTATTTGATTGTTTTAACTTTTTAATATTTACAGCTTTTTTTGTCTAATGAATTTTTATTGTGCATAGAGTTAGACATACTTATCTTATTTAATTTATTTGTGACAAGTCTCCTTATTGGCAAAGCAAGGTTGATGCCATCACTATTTGTGGGGCGGGGTTCAAAGCCCCTTCTGATTCTAAGTTAAGTGGCCAATTTTTCACAGATTCGATGGCTAATGTAAAAGCCACATTAGAGGACCAATGAGAGATATGGAAGAAGGGTTGCACCATCATGACCAATGGTTGGACTGATAGGAGAAACGGAAAGCTCCTAAATTTTCTTGTTTCTATTTGATAATTCGTATTTTATTTTTAATTTAAGATTTATTGAATGATCAGTCATCATTGAATTTGCTTTGTTTTCAAATTTCAAGTGGCACCATGTTCTTGAAGTCCATTGATGGTTCCGCAAATTCCAAAAATACCACTTACCTATGTGAGGTTATAGAGGTCATATATGAAGTGGGTGAGGAGAATGTAGTACAATTGGTGATCAATAATGTAGCAGATTATGTTGTTGCAGGTAAACTTTTGATGGAGATGCACCCATTTATATTTTGGTCTCCATGTGTCGCCCATTGCATTGACCTCATGTTCGAGGACATTGGTAAGATTGCATGGATCAGGACATGTGTAGAGAAGGCAAAAAACATTTGCAAATTTGTATACAATCATGCATGGGTCCTTAACCTAATGAGGCGATACACGAGGCAGAAGGAGTTGGCTCGTCCTAGAATCACAAGATTTGCCACCAACTTCATCACATTGCAATCCTTGATTCAAAGTAAGGCAGCTTTGAGACGTATGTTTGTTGGTAAGGAGTGGACTTCCTCATCCTATGCTAGGATGGTTGTAGGGGTTGATGTGGTAGATTGCATTTTTTATGAGCCAGGCTTTTGGACCTCTTGTGCTAAGATTGTGAAGGTAATATTTTTAAGCATTCTACATTATGTTTTAACTTTCAATTTTTATTCATATTTTTCTTTTATTTGCTTATTTTCATTCACAATTTCACATTTAAGTTAACTGATATTAGATAATGTTTCACAATATTAGCAGTTCATTAAGTGCTTGGTAGTTCTCCTATGAGTTGCTAATGGGGAGAAGCCCGCAATGGGCTACATATACGAGAGCATGGATAGGGCCAAGGAGGGCATAAGATCTGCCTATGGAGGGGATGAGAGTAAATATCGTCCCATTTGGGATATGATTGATAGGAGATGGCAGGTCCAGCTTCACAAGCCCCTCCATGGAGCAGCTTATTACCTCAATCTATCATACCATTTCTGCCCTAATTTCGACGTGGATGAGGAGATTCTTAGTGGGCTCTACTCAGTGATAGAGCAAATGTCGCTTGGTCATAGCAGCACTATAATCCACAAGCTAGAAGCCTTTTCTGATGCAGAAGGGGAGGTCTTCTCTCGTCAACTTTGCAAAGACAATCAAACAAAAATGCAGCCAGGTAAAAATATATATTTTAAGAAATTAAGAGCATAATTTCAATTTATTATTAATTATTAAATGAGGCTGATTTTTTTCATCTTTTTCTCATCTCAGATAGATGGTGGCAGATGTTTGGTCCTAAAACACCAAATCTTCAACAGATAGCCATTCGTATTTTGAGCCAACCATGTAGTGCTTCCCGTTGTGAGCACAAATGGAGTATGTTTGAGCACATAAACTCCAAGAGGCGCAATAGCCTGTCTGTGGAGAGGTTGAATGATCTAGTCTTTGTTCATTACAACCTTCGTCTTCGACAAAGACAGGTTATGGACAATGACACCACCCCAATCACACTAGAGGAGGTTGATCCAAAATCTGAGTGGATCAGTGAGGCTACAAATCTTGTCTTTAGTGGCTAGGACTTAGATTGAATCGACCAGGCAGATATAGAGGTTGAGGCTATAGCCATGTCAGAGGAGGAGGTTAGAGCACAAGCAAAGCTAGAGCCAGAGCCAGAGCCAGACACAGACACAGATGATGTTGGTGAGGGTGGAATGGAGTCACGGGCAGAGAGTATGGCTGCTGAATCATCCAGGACCTACCTTAGATGCCTTCGTAGGAAGGATGCAGGCTCCTCTGAGTCATAGACTTGTAGTTGTTTTGATATTTTGTGGAACATTTGATGTCATGGATTTCATATTCCACGAGTTTTGTAATATTTTTACATTTGACACTATGACTATTTATATTTTATATATCTATGGTTACTATTTCCTTCAGCAGTTTAGCTACAATTTGAGTTTAACAGTTTAACTTTATACTAATGTGATCGATGTATCATGTATACATGTGTACGTGATCAAATTAGCTTCTATTTGATCATGGTATTGTGTATTTAAGGTTTATTTAATAAATGGTGCATGAAACAAGTTTTAAATATTTAAAAATCTCTAAATTTCTTGGGTTTTTCACTTTGCCGAGTCCTAGCCAGTTTTTTTGCCGAGTCCAAAGTCCCGAGTCAGTCACCCTTGCCGAGTCCGAGTCTCAAATCTATGGATTATTTCACATACAAAAAACCACGCATGGGAATCTTGTTGACCAACTTCACACCTACAATCATATTAATAAACCACAACATTTTCTCTAGAATTTTCACATTCAATGAATCATAGAATTCCTTCACACTCAATCTAATAGACCTCATTTCAGCAAGCAAGGGCACATTCAAACTACTCTTTAAAATCGAAGGATATATCAAATATAATGAAAATGACACCATGATGTGTAGTGATCCTCAAAACCAATGCAGCCAGCACCCAAACTATCCATTCAATGGTTTGCTTGATCACACCCTCCACTAGGTTGATGCTCAATAGATTTACTGCCATTGCCATCAAGAACATCACCAATGGCACCACTGATGTCAGCATGAACCAAGTTGCTCATACTTGTACAGAACTAAGTACATTGAAACTCAAGTTCAGCACTTCACCAACACTATTGATAAGAAAGAAAAAGCAAAAGAACAAAGGAAAAGGAAAGCATATTTAAGTCTGTTCTATTGGTGTTCTTTGTCAGATTGGATCCTTCTTGCCGTGCTCTATATTGGTGTAGTTGCTGGATTATAATGTAATAATTGGTTCTTTTGTTAGCCCCTTATGGGCTGTTTAATAGTATTTGTTTCTAACTTGCTCAAATGAGCTATATTTGTACAATTTTTCCCTAATATTTTGAAAAGAAAAGATGTTAATGTCTGTCCTCCTATTCTTTGTAAAGTCTTTAAATTTTTGTGTGACTTAGAAGCAGCTGGCTCTTCTGGCTGAGGCAGCGTTCTTTCTTCTAAAGACCAGGGAATTATGTTACCACTGCGTATTGCTTCTTGTCCATGCCGGAGTACCAAACTGACCTTTTTAGGGCTCTCTTCTTTTGTCAACATGTTTGCCTCCACATCCAAGCAATCATTGGTTTCCTTGCATAGATAAGCACTCTTAATGTGTTCCAAATGAACCTCATCTAAAAACTCCCTATCATTCATGTGCTGCATGGTTTTGTCCTATATTCTTTCTATGTCAGACACCTCCCTAAGTAGTGCTACATTCATATATTTAGTGTTTATGCCTTTCCATTCTATTGCCATCTGTCACTATTGACCGGCTTTGTTTTACTGTTCAGCAATGCTTTTCGCCATTGGCAGAGCTTACTTTCCTCTTGCAGCAGCCTTTTGTAGTTGACTCTCTTCCCTTGCCCAACTAAGGTGTTTTGTCTTATGTGCAGATTTTCATGCATTTTAGCAGAGTTTTATGTAGCAAAGCATTATTTATCTCCTAATATTCCTTCTTTGTGCATAGTTCAATAGTCATTTTTTTTTTTTATTTCTTCTTTGTGCATAGTTCAATAGTCATCTCTTTTTTTATTCCTTCTTTGTGCATAGTTCAATAGTCATCTCTTTTTTTATTGAATTGCTAGATTGGGCCTTCTGTTTTTTGCATTTGGGGGGCTATGCTTTGCCTATTAAATCTGGCCATAGCATGAGAGTTTCTTGCGTGTTCTTCCTTCAAGGCTTCTAAGTAGTATGGAATTCTGTCACTTTTTGCCAATTCAAGGTGTCTCCTCCCCATTATGTCTGCCACAGTGTGAAAATTTATTTCCTGTTCTACCTTAAAGCTTCTTAAGTAGTATGGAATTCTTTGTCATATTTTGCCAACTCATGGTGTCTCATTTTCATTCTGCTTGTCATCCCATGTAATTGCCAATTTTATGAAGTGGTCCTCAAAGGTATTCAATACATCGAGAAATTTGACCTTTTGGATGCAGAGAGCTTTGATGTTTGCAGTATTATTAATCAAAAGAGAAGATGGATTGTTAATGACGAGAATCAAGCAAATGAACAACAAAATGATATCTTACATCCAGAACAACAATAGAGGGATGCAAGAATAATGGCAAGTCAAGCAAGCACTAGACAAAGAGGAAGTATGCATGTATAAGAGACAGTTGAAAAATCATGACTCCACAAAACTCGGCTGACCCTAATTTGACTAAGACTTGGCGACTTGGGAAGCCTCAGCAAAATTTTCAAACGTGAAAAAAATAAATATGTTCACAAAATAATCTTTAAAAACATGCATAATGATAGACTTTAGGGAACTGATAAGTTGTTGTTTTTCATTCACTAATAGACATCATGGATCATAGTTCAACAATCATATCATCATAAGTCTCAAACATCATATATCCATTCTTGTATTATGCAATCATAGTGGCCAGCAAACCATCAAAACACTTCATATGAGATCAGATTCATAATAGCATCTCATGCCGCTACATATGCAGCTGCCAATTCTGCTTCTTCTCCTCATATGGAGAAAGAAGAGCCATAACCTCGTGTAAAACATTGAGCATTACTGAATTTCAGGGTGAAACATCACTTCCACACATCCATGCAGGATGATATTTGAAGCAGTTGATGCCTTTGATCTTCTTCCCACAATAACCACACATTACTTGTCGTGTTTCTCCCTTGTCTTGTTTCTCCCTAAGGGATTCCATGCCTCCAAGTAAGGTTCATGAGGAGGCCACCAGATGCCATATCTCCAGCAAAAATTGAATTTTGAAACCTTGGCATATATAAAAAGCTTAAAAAATTTCAAATGTAAACCCTGGCAGCTAGCCAAATAATAGAAATATATTAGAAGAGACTAATAAAACCCTAGAATGAGAGAGAGAGAAAACAAAAATCAGAAAATAAAAAACCCAAGTAGTGACATTGTTAGGTTACATGCCTTGCAAATGCTGCCAAAAACTTGTCGGTACTCAAATCAATCAAAGATCACACAAAATATTTTGAAATCACTTGAAAATCCACTGAATGCTGTTAACATGTAAAAATGAAGTGTTTTGATGCTTTTCTGGCTGTGAACTGTTATTATGCATCATCAGGCAAGTTTTTTGGTAAAACTTGGGAGTTTTGGCAAGTTAACTAGTGAGTTTCTCACCAAGAAATACCAAAACTTGCAAGTGAGCTAACTTGCCCAGAATTTTATCTCATGAGTCTGATGTTTCAAACTGTGATAAGAGATGTTTTAAATGGTGTTACAAATGGATGCTAGAAATAAACCTGGATGATAATGTACAATTGAGAAATCCATGAACACTATTGAAGAATGCAGCTGCAAAAGCAAAGAAAGGAACATCCAAATATGGAATATGCAAACAAGGAAGAAGACCACGAAAATGAAAGCTTCAATCTTCCTTATTTGCAGAGAATGGACCACAATTCATGGAGGCATACCAAACCCCCTACCAATTTAAGTGAGGTCTAAACCTCAATCTCAACAAAAGCCCTTTTTTATAACATCACCTTGCCAGTGGGCAGTAAGAATAGACAACGTGATGAGGCAGAGAAAGATGCAGGAGTGACCCAGATAGGACTCCATAAAGTGCTGAAAATGATAAACTGAAGGATGAGGTGCCAACAGAAAGTACCAAAACAGGGGATATAAAGAAGTCAGCAATCTGAAGGCAGTAAGGGTAGGATGCCACACGATTGTCAACAAGCTGAAAGGAAAAAACTCAAATCCACAGATTGTGCAGGATGCAGATATTTTCATGTTTGAGAATGTCTCAGGCATGATGCAGTTTACCAAGAAAAACATGAAGGACCTGAGAAGTTTGCTCTGCAAAAAAAGTTTACCCAGAACGCTATGGTAGAAGAGAATAAATACTGAAGCGCACACTCCAATGGGAAAGATGGAACTGTTGCACTCGCTGATGCAGAGGACCGCGATGCTATTTGGTTTTTATGCGTTTACAGGTTAAACTTTAGTGTTGTTATTTGCCCATAATAATAGCAGAGACTAAACCTGTAAACTCAGTGCTTGAGTCTAGAGTTTGCTTGTTTTTAATACAGCTTTTTAAGCTTTCTTGGATGTTGTTTAACAATTTGATATAACTATGTGGTTTTTCCCCTTTTTTATGATAAAACTTTTTTACCTTGTAACAAAAGAAATACCAGTTTCTGAGACTTCAAATCATAGCCAATCAAAGTTAACCAGCTTAAAACAAGTTCCAAGAATATCAAGCATACCTTTGGAAGTCCCCCAATTCCAAGTGCAAGGTCAAGATTCAAAGACCCAGTTGAAATAACAGACACATTTCTACGAACAAAAAAGCGCCCCAGCCACTTGACAGATTCCTTGCCAAGATCGTCACTGATTTGAGTAAGGACTGCATGCAGTGTCGCCTCTTTTTCCGATGCTTTATCATCACTGGATGCCTCATCAGCATCGCATGCCTCATCAGCAGTAAATGCCTCATCAGCATCACATGCCTCATCAGCACCACATGCCTCATCAGCATTACGTGCCTCATCAGCATCACGTGCCTCATCAGCATCACATGCCTCATCAGCACCACATGCCTCATCAGCATTACGTGCCTCATCAGCATCACGTGCCTCATCAGCATCACGTGCCTCATCAGCATCAAAGTTTGATCTTACCTTACCTAAAAAGTACCAACAATTAAAGCAATGGAAATCAAAAAATTATCAAACTGCTTATAAAGTAAACAAAAACTACAAGAAACTAAGGGATGATAATGAAAGGATTACAACCTGTTTATACAAATGGATATAACAGCTAACAGTTTATTAAAATATTTCATTATATGTTCCAGCTTCACAATAGTAAAATGAAAAAACTAATGCAACCAATCAACACACATAAACATGAATATTTCAGTACAACAATATAAGTCATATTACAAATTAACAAGCTACAGAAAAATATGACATCCCCAAAATCATGGCCATTTTCATTATGAAATTCAACCAGATAGAATCCTGTAACTAAGAACCAAAGGTGATGAGGTGACCATGCAAGTGTGGGAACATAAGTCCTAATATTCCAGCAATATCATAACTGCCAAAACATGAAAGTGAAATGAAAAATTGAGAACATCATTAATCCATCTATGTGAAAGGGATTGGAATCTAATGAATTTTGATGGAAAACAGATCATTGAGAAATACTGAGGATCCTACAGAGGACTGTACGAATGACTCAGCCTTCAAGTAAACTCTCTAAAGTTCAAAATCTAGGGCAGAATCCAAGATATACTAATTTGTATAGGGCCAAGCTCACTAATAAACCCTTCTTAAGTGTCGATAGAGGAGAGGATTCATTGAGGGTAACAAGTTCAAAGTAGTGGCTGATGAACTTCACTTTATCTAGAAACAATCCTTTAACTATGAACCACAAGTGATGAGGTGACCATGCAAGTGAAATCCATATATGTAAAAGGATTTGGCTCTTTGAATGCTTATTTAGCATCTTCTAGTCATGCACAATCAACATGTTCTCAAGGTGATGAGTTCCTATACTCTCCCCTCACTGGATGATCTTGTGTTGGTTTAGGTGTGGCACGAAGAGGCCATAAATGGGGTCAAGTCCGGGATTCTGAAATTTGCAATGGAAAGAAAGCTGTGGTTGGGCATATTCCCACCCTCCTTTAGCAGTTATCATGCCCATATCTTCAGGAACCAATTTCAAGCCCTTATCACCACACTACATTCAAGTTCATGCTGTGCCAATTTCAGAATGAATATATTTGTGGTTATGTGCCTACAGCCCAAGGCCATTACTTTCAGTCCATGTCAACAGTTCAAAGCACTATTACTATAAATTTGATGGTTATTAGTTGGGTTGCTTGTCTGACCAACATTAGTTTGGGCTAGACGTGTGTTGAGTGTTTACTAGTCCTGCTCAAGCACCTAACAAGCAATCTCCTACGCATATAGTGTGTCTATAAATCGATCATCTATCCTCACTAGCAAGAAACTCCCATCTCTCAAACGTGTGTGTTTGATTGCATAAAAGCATGCAATATAAATCAACCTTCGAACAAAACAGCAATATAATGAATCAAAATTTAATGTGAATAAGAATGACAAGATTTCAGCATTCTAATAACTAAATTCCATTAGATGTAAAAGATGCAAAGAAAGAGCTACAATATATAGACTTTGGGAAAACAAATTGAGAAGACAAGTTTTCCAAAGGAGTTGAGTTAGACAAGTGAACAACAGGCAAGTTTCCCAAAGGAGTTGAGTTAGCCATGAGTAAACAAGTGGTGAACTAAACGTGAAGAGCAGTTAAGTGACCTCAACTTGAAGATCAGGTGCGTTCAACTTGATGTGAAGTGCTCGTTCTAGATAAACCTACATAAATAAACAAAACTAATTACCTAAGTAAACTTAAATATAAGGTGCAATAATTAATTACACCAACAATGTGGACAACTTCCACTGGTGTGCCATGTTATACATGAATGTATTGCTCAGTGCTTCCAATTGTTATTTTTGCATGATTTTGGCTCAGATAAGAGGTTTTCACTTGCCACAGCATCTCCTTAGTCTTTCCACCAGCAGCACCTCTGTTAGGTGTGTCTCTTCTTATGGCCCTCTTGGTTGGTCTGCTTATTCTCTCAACACTCATCGCAGGAGAAATGAGATGGGTTAAAAAAAATTATAACCCCCATTAAAGTAAAAATACAATGACAGCAAAAAAAGACAACAATTATCATTTATTGAAAAAACCAAACATCACGTTGTAATGAGACATAGCAGAATGAATGTGGCACACAAGAACAAAATGATGAATCAAAGAATAAATGAAAAATAGAAATAATATTAGTAGAAACGGTAATCAAAATAATACCTTCCAATAAAATATTGCGAAACTGCAACATACGTGCCCACTTCATGGCTCCTAGCCCATGCTAAAATTTCGAATAAAATGATGTGTAAGAATGATGTGAGTAGATAGTTTAAACATAACAGAAAGAATAAAATTATTGTAACTTCTATCACATTCTGAACTGCATACAAATAACAGATTTGATATAGTGAAATGAAGTTAAGCAAAACAAATAATCTCGTTAATGTCCAAGAAAGATCTTGTATGATTTATAATGGACAAAATTTCTTATTCAATTTGAGTAATTCTATTTGCATTTTAACTTCTTTTGACTTCAGAGTTACCCAAATCATTTTCCTAAGTTTTAAAGTATTTAGTATGCCTGACTAATTATTTGAGGATCCAACTCACCAACTTAAGTGAACCATTTATCGGACTATGCTTTATTGAGTGTTTCTTCTGCTTTTCTTATACCGATTACAGCAAAATATCATTTATTTCTCATCTTAAGCATTTCTTTGAATGTTTACCATAATCAAATGTAACTGATGTTATATCTTCTTCCATATATCTGTTCGACTGCAAGACATATGAACAGAACCTGAGTTAACAAATTGCATGGCTAATTAGCAAAGGAATTTTCTATCTAAGGTATTGATGCTCTGTATAGGTAACGACTAATGACTAAATTGAACTCTAGTTGATAGATTATCATTCTATCAATAGGGTGTTTCACTAGATTGTCTTCTACTTCATTTTCATTGTATCTCTGATTAATAATTTAAGAAAACTAAAAATATGTCATGTTACTAGTTTAGTGACTGAGTTATTAAGAGTTGCAAACCTTTGATAACAAACCCAATAATAGTATGTACTATGTACAACTACGGATGGTAAACAGATTAAATTCAACTGCTGATTTTTAAAGAGAATCCTGATTTGATTTGCCAGAAAATGACAGTAACATTGCTGAAACTTACATTTGCTTTGAATTTTCAATCTTGCCTTCCTATATGCATTCAATTGGATCTTGGAAGCAAATTTTTAGTATCAGTACCTGCATTCAAACCCAAAACCATGCAGCCTCGTAATTGTGCTTAATAATTAACTTGCATGCAGCAACTGTGACTCTGAGAACAAATCCCAATCAAATAGGTCAAACCCTTCTTGACATTATACACAGAGGTATTAGGCCTTTACTGTTCTGGCTGAGATGATTCCTCCTGCATCTAGGTGCAGCCCTATTGCCAGTGGAATGAAGCCAACCAGTGCATACTCCCTCTTGAAAAACTCCAGTAGCCAAGCTAAAAATCAGACAGCTGATAAGCGTAGACATTCATTTGAGCCCGAAGACCACAATAATCAGTCCACTCAATGCTTGTTTTCTTCTTTTATAAACCCCACTAAGAGGAAGGCATACTGTACACCTCTGTTATTAAAAACTTTTAGCACATTTTTCCTTCGAATCTCTAGCTCAAAATATAGCCTTTTAACAAAATCCACTTCTGTTAAAAAAACATTTAGTTGTTATTAATTGAAACAGATTAATATTGAAATCTTAACTTGTCGAGGGAGTTGAGCTCAATAGGTTAAAGCATTTGGTTCTCACTGTGGAGACCCAAGTTCAAACATCAAAGTGATATCTAATGTGGAACTTTAAGTTGTGACTCTTGATCTTCCATTGTTGACTTCTAGTGTAGATTTAACTTCTATGATGTAATTCTAATATGTGACTCTTGTTGATCTTCTATTGTTGGTTTCTATAATGATCGCTCAAAAGGACCTAAGTACTAGTCTATTGTTAATGCTCGAAAGGAGCTATCTATTAGTCTCATGTTAATTCTCAAACGTTCAAGTGCTCATATAAGCCATATCTATAAACTTTCCTCAATATAAAAAATAGAATAAAAATCTGGGTTAATGCTAGTCTATCATTAATGCTCGAAAAGAGCTGTCTTAGTCTCATGTTAATTCTCAGAAGTTCAGGTGCTCATATAAGCCATATCTGTAAACTTTCCTCAATATAAAAATCTTAAACCAGAATGATTTGAAACATAAGAAAAAATAGTTTGAAACTTTGAAAAAGGTAATTTGTGCTTTCTTCATTGCATTATTTTTTATTTTTGAAAAAAGGAATAAGGTCTAGTAGCATTTTGAACTGACTGCGCCAGTAAAAGTTTTACTCTAATTTTTTTCCACTACAACTATCTAAAAGTTAGAACCAATTCTGTGCTGCTTTCTATCTGCTACTATTCAAATTATCAAAGCCACAAAAACAGGGGCAGTCTAGTAAATTTGTCTCATAGTTTGAATTTTCAGCGTCGGCTTTGCATTTTCATCTCATAATTTAAATGCCACAAACAAGAACAGCATTGTACATTCGTCTCATGATTTAAGTTTTCTAAATGACATAATCAAGAACAGTTTTGTGAATGCATAAGCCGCTTAATAACCTTAAATTTAAAACTTAGTCCTTTTCTATTAGTGATTTCCATTGTATAAAACCTTGGACTAACGTGTCACAAACTAACAATATGTCTTGTCCAGAATTGCATGCAGTATTCATCCCATTCTCAAAATATGAAATGCCTCAGTGGCAACTTTTTGGGCTAATTATCTTTTCTTTTGCAGATTTTTTAAAAATTAATTCATCAATTTAAAAATTATACCCAAAGTTAATAGATAACAAAACTATGAACGATTGTACTACTAAACCCTATGCTTTTCCTTGAAATTGGCATTTGATACATTTGTTAATTATTACAATTTTCACCAACCATTCAATAACTGAATGAAAAATCGTTTCGTTGAACCTTTCTATTTGAATGTGATTATTTGAACCTTAAACTCCACCATAAGATCCTAAACGATTTGCCTCTTATGTCCATCCCATCCCATTCAACAAATTCGTGTTGAACTTTTAATGGATCAATTAAGGCTTGAATCTATGACCTTCCATAGGCTGCTAGTCACTCCAACACATAGTTCCTGAAGCCACACTAGCACTCCAACACATAGTTACTGCAGTCACTTGAAGACTGAGTTACTGGGCCCTCTTTAGTCTCATACATTCTGTCTTTGAGCTCCTAGCCTAGTTCTGAAACAATACAGAATTTTTTATGAACCAGCTAAGACTCAAAACAAAGACCACCCAGCTATTAGCCCAACATATGGTTCTAAACGTGGATCGCCCAACAATTCAACCTCGGGCTTTTACGACGATAATGCCCAAGGTCATACAAGGCTACATGATAGTCTTACTTCAATAATACGAGTAGTTCTGGTGTAATGGTAATCAGGAATATTAGCAAACAACGTGATCGAATCCAATTCTCCTTGAGAATAGCACATGCCGGGCCAAGCTGGGCTCTGTATGAATGCAAATGGTTTCGGGACTCCTAAAAACCCTTACTACTAGTTTTTATAAACCTCACTTCAATAATAAGAAGATCAGGACAATTTCCATCAAAGCATTTCATGCACAAGCGTAACACATTTATCTATGCTTTAAGTCAATCAAGGGGTGAAATTCGAACCTGTTTGTGCGACAACAGAAGAGAACATTTTCGGCGGTAAAGGAGGGTAGAAGCAGCGTGTTCAAAGTATTTATTGTGACGAAGCAAGCGTAAGGACTTCAAGATGCAGAAACCTCTACCTGCTAATGTGGTTGCCATTTTGAAATCAGAAATGTAAAATAGCTTTGATACAGAGGACACCGCCTAAGATTTATTGTAAAACCCCAGAGAGCGCCTATGGTTTATGCAGGAGAAACTTCAAACCTTGGGGCGCCAAGATAGAGGAGAGGATATACATCACTTTATACAAAACTAGAAATGGGCCAAGTAAAAGGAGCCTTTGGCCTCTAGGGGTAATTGTGGGTTTGTTGTTTACTTACCGTTAAAATAATAAGTTGTATGGAGCTTTTTTTTTATGTTGGGTGTGATTGAATAAATGAATGATTTTAATGATGTCTATGAGATTGATTAGTTTATGGGATCAAGAAAATCACAGTACTAGACTCTTTGAATTCCTTTCCATATCAAATCTCTTATTATGAATCTTGATCAGATAACTAACAGTTTATATATGAAAATTTCATATCTATAATATTTTTTTTTAGTTATGGATTTTCATTGATTTTTTCTATTTGAATGCTAATGAGTATTGTATAAGTTGATGAATACTAAAAAGGGGGGGTGAATTAGTATGCCAAAAATCTTTGCACTAAAACACTTACACAGTCTAGAGATAAATTGGTAAAGCAGTCTGACAATCAAACCGGTTATCACACATACAAACCAAAATGCGAATAAACCATTCACCCACAAAAGCAATACAACCATAACACAAGATATTTGACGTGGAAACCCAACTGGGAAAAACCACGGTGAGATGGAACTCACAAGTCACTATCTGCAGAATAGAAACCAGACCGGTTAAGGTCTTACAATGTTCTTCACCAGAACAGATCCTGTTAAGAATCTCAATCTCTGTTAGGAGATAAGTCCGATTAAAGACTGCCTTGTTAGAGGATTTTAGATTCACATGTGTGAATCACCTTGTTAGAGGATTTTACAAAGGCTTTGAGGCCTACCCGGTTAAGGGCTACAAACTTGTCAAAGATGTGAGTAATCAACAAGTGTTTGATCTATCTACTAGCACAAACTGCTTGGTTAGATCCAGTATGCTCACAGCTAATGCATTCCAGCATTACTTCAGTCTTCTCTATCTCACTCTGAGTTACAACTCGATCTCCTCTCATAAGATCGCTCTACTCTTTCACCTTAAACCCTAGCTCAACATAAACCTTATTCGCAGCTCTTTCAACAACTTTTAAAACCCTAGACATGATGTCCTTTTAAAAGGAATCTGATTTCATGTCGGTCCAATAGGATTACATTACAATTTCCTAGGTTCAGTGAATCTAGACATACTCAGTAACACGACACAAGAATCACCATCAATGTGTCGGTACCGTCAAACAATTGGTGGATTGGTAACTCGTCACAAAATGTCGGTTGGTAACTCATCACAGAGTGTTACCGGTTCATACAAAATGTTGGTTGTCGGTTGCTGGTTGCCGGTTTGACAAAAATGAAGACCGGTAAGAATGTGTTGTGCCGCTTTGCTTCCTTGTACCACTCGTGATCAAAGAACCGCTTGGGGTCGACATGCCGCTTCAGACCGGGAAAACACATTCTGCAAAATCACTACTAGTCTAAAGACTAGAGTACAACATACCAGTTGGAACAAATACCGGTTGAGCATGAGCTCATACATATAAAGGGGATCTCAATACAAGTGTGTGTCCATCAATGACAATCACAACATAAACATCAAAAATGCCAACATAAGTTGTATAAATTGTATGCTTATGAATAAAATTTAATGAATGGCTGATTTTTTATTGAAATTGATTTAATATACTTTAAGGATCTGGATTCAATTTACAAATTTTAAGTGTTTTATATATATATATATATATATATATATATATATATATATATATATATATATATATATATATATATATATATATATATATATATATATATAATTTTGAATTGTAGTTATTTTAGCTTGGATTTTCAAATTCAAGTTTTTAAATGGGTTTAGTTTATTCTTTTTAAATTAATTATTATTTGTCAATTTAAGCATGAAATATTCAAATGTATATGTTAGGATGATATAAAATAATAAATTTTAATTTGTTTTATCCATCAAGAAGGGTTTAAGAAGCATCCATAAATAGTTCAATTACATATTGCATCATTATTACAAGAATATAGCATCAATATGTGTATCAAGAATAATAGATTAAGCATTTTGGTGGTTGCTTAAATTGTCATCAAAGTTGTTAAAAACTTGAATTATTTGAAGGGTTTGACTAAGGTGAGAGGTGGGGAGTTAGGTTTATATAATGCTAAGCACAACAAACACTATGAATAGTTATTGAAACTACCATGTTCAAGTAGCAAAGCCAAACAATATTCAAAAGAAGTTTGGTCACAAATTTAAATTTATAACAAAAGATCAAATCTTTGACAAGGATCAAGGTTGTGGATGCAAATCAAATCCATTGTTGCAAATTAATTTTGAACAACAATTTTAAATTTTACAACTAGCCAAGACCCACCAAATATAGGTTTGATTTCTAGACACATGGACAAATCAAAAAACATTTATAACAAATTATTTTTTATCAATCCCTAAAGCTAAGGTGTGGCACTTCCTTGCTTCAAAGGAAAAACTACGAAAATCACTACCTAGAGCCTCTTGTTTATAAATATGGGTGATACAAGAAATAACAAATAGTTTATAACCCTATAAACCAAAACCAAAACCCATGGATCTATGCCACCCAAGGTGCTCCATGTGTGACCCTTCACCAAACCATGGTGACTTTTCACCACCCAAGGCTCATTTGGTCCAGATTAAAGAAGGGCAATCAAGTTGTGACTCTTCAAAACCCATCTTGAAGTGATCTTTTATCCTTATATGATCTCAACATAATGTGCAAAATCTATTTCATATAATGTCCCAAATCCACTTTAGAATTTTCCCATCACAATTTATGGCGTCATCCCAAGATGAGCACACTTAGCCACTAACACAAATTGCTAGTTATGCAAGGTGTACAACACCTATCCCAACATGCTCAAACCTAGCTGTGACTTTGCTCCTTAGTTGTCTCTATCTTTACGTCTCTTATAGCATGTGGTACCTAATTCACCTTCAACTAGATTTAAGCTTATATTTTGTGGTATACATGATTCTTTTTATAGTGTGTTATACACACAATTCACTTTCAACTAGGTCCAAGTGTAAAATCTTAAGTTTCATGCGGTTTTTATTTCATTCGATTATCATGCATTGACATACTTATCAAATAATGGACACAAATTAAAAAAGTATATCGAATCAACCAAAATTGTAGCCCACTAATCTTAATCTTAATCTTAATCTTAATCTTACTCGTACACTTAAGTTTAAAACCAAGTAACATTAATAATTTGATATCATTAATTGGATTTAGAATATACAAGCTAAAATTTCTCTTTAAGATTTATTACATTCTATATAAAACTTTTAAAAAGAATTAGGTGAATTTGAATGTTTACTATGTTGGATACTATTAATCTTAAGAAAAAGTATGATATTTTTTTATTTTACAAAACTTCCACTTCCACTTTGAAAGAAAAGAGTTATTACGGATCATGTACCTTTAAATGTGATGAATGATGGTAATTGTGTAAAATCATTGGTCGATTCTAGTTAGAATATGTAGTGAATATTTTTTACAAGAGTTGCATATGAATATATCAAAATTTAAAAAAATCACATTTCAATATAAATAAGTTTGATAATCTTTGTTAGTGTTTTTTAGCTCTTACTTTTAGATTAAGCCAACCTATTATTAATTCACCATTCCACTAATATGTTATTGGGCCATCTATGGATCATGTGATGGCTATAGATCCTTATGATCCACATAGAAAAATAAAATTTATATTGATAATATTTATAGATGAACATTTATCCAATCATTATCAAATGGTAGAAAAGGGATACAAGGAACCAAAACAAAGGGAAGAATAAAAAGAGAAATATCCACCCACATAATAATGCTACATTTGGAGGTGAAAGGGAATATATTGGATTTCATTCCCTCTTTTGCATAAAGTATAAGTTGAATCTCATAGACTTCGGTATTTCTCCTCTTTACTTGAAAAGGAATTTATTGGATTGCATTCCCTCTTTTGCATAAAAGTATAAGTTGAATCTCATAGACTTCAGTATTTATCCTCTTTACTTGAATCCATCTATATATGAACATATAACACCTAAGAGTCTAAATGACTAGGGATTATAAGTCAACTTGTGTATATGTCATTGATTCAAAGACTAATGATTCCACTATTGATTTATTAACTCCATTGTTGTGATTTAAAAGTTGTATGGTCTTACATATAAAATAAAGAAAACACTTGGTTATAAAAGGTAAAGGAATTAGATATAATAAAGATGGTGTTCTTCTTTTTTTATTGAAATAAGCTAAAAGTAATACAAAAAAAAAAAAAAGAATAGCAGTCCGAAAAATGGATACAAAGGAAGAACACACTTAATACATAAGAAAACTATGAACCAACTCAACCAAGGTAAAAGTACTTAACAAAACTACAACTTTACTTGAGTTAGTTGAGTTGTGGGAAAGTAAAGGGCATGAGGTTACTAGCCATGTACCACCAAAAACATTTAAATAATCAAAAAATAAAATAACAAAAGTTCAATATCTATTATTTTAATAGATTTAAGTTTAATTGATATATCTTTTATGCATATTAATATAGATATTGTGTCATGTTTTATAGATAGTGCAATTCATTTAAAGTTGGTTATGGACTTTCTTCTTGTGTATTAATTAATTCATCTTATAATAGATATAATGTTTATGAGTTATGGTGTTTATTATTTATTAACATATAAGTATATATTGCATGTTATTAGAGATGTATCATTTGTATATGCACATAAGCATACAAAAAAGATAAAATTAAACAACATATTTGTCTATGCTGAAATTGAATCTTATTGCAAATCCTCTAGTTCCAACCACAAAGCCTTAGATCTACAGTGAAATTCAACAAAACCTCAATGAAGAACCATCAAACATGTGAAATCATAAAATAAACCAAATGATATCTTCACACGTTCAAATGGGTTTGATCTCCATTGTTCCCATATCTCCATTGATCTTGTTTTTGATGGGTTGCTCTCGGATTTTTATGCCTGCACAAGAGCTCAATAAATAATGGATGTAGTTGTGATAATGTAGGCTATGATTTCAGCGAAGTGTAAATATGCTCATGTATTCAATTTGAAAGATGAGGGGAGGAATCTTTTTTTATAGAGAACGTCCTAAAAACAGAGGGTTAGGATTATGAGATGAGATAAAGATGGTCGACTAAGATTAAGGGGTACGTAAAAAAATATATATAATATAGGAGATAGATAGGATGGATTATGAAAAGGAGGCCACTTATTATTTAGATAATGGAAAGAGGAAAAAGCTAATTGAATTAATTAAATATATAATATATTTATTTAATTTGAAAAAAATTAGAATTTAAATAAATAAATAAAATTATTTAAATTAGGATAGAAAAGGCTTAATGAAATAAGTAAATAAATAAATATTCATCTAATTAATAGAAGAAAAGGGGAATAATTAAATAAATAACAAATATTAATTTAATTGGGCTAGGACAATTTTAGGTGTCTACACATATAAATATAACATTGTACATGGCATCATCCAATTTACAAGAAACATTCCATTGATATATCATGTTTCACAAAATAGATATAATCATCTATCTAAAATAATATAGTAAGGAGGTGGTCGTCTTAAGGACCCCTCTCTTATGTCACTCTTCACACTGTCCATGGACCTCATACTCTTCACCCTGCCCATGGGCCTCATCCTAGTGGGTGACCTAATAATAGTCTTAACTTTAGAGTATGAATCTCATAAATGTTACATTCCCTTAGAGTCATATGATCTCCTCTTGTAACTTGGCTATCACTACTTATGATGTTCTACGCTCCTTTAAAATGGTGGCATCTATGACATCACATGTAATAGGAAAATGACCAATCTTTCCCATGCTAACATAATTTCTTTCTCAAATGCATCTCACTATAGTCTACCGTAAGACTCCTATAGTCTCGTGTGCTTAGATTGTAGCTTGGACCACTCTATTATAACTCTCATACATGTCACCTATGTTTAGCTAAACAAATCAAAAAGATGCAAAACATGGAATTTTATTTTCAAATAAAAAATAGGAAAATATCCAAAACAAGCTACCAAGAATGAAGAAATCTCAACATATAATATATATACAAAAAATGGCACAACGATAGAGGAATGCGAAAAAGCAAAAATTTAAATTCAAACAAAAACTCGATTCCGTTATTGAGTGATCTACACCTATCACAACTACAAAAACCTAGATATCGATGTTTATAGAATTCAAACAAAACCATGATTATGTTTTTCAAACAAGAAATAGGGAATAAGGGCCCCACAGTAATACTAGCAAATTGTAAGTTGGAATTGTAGAGGATATCCTTAGAGGAGAGGACCTGGATTGGGCCCCATAGCAAAAGGAAAAGACATTATCATTCTTACAGAAACACATGAACATGATGGATGTAAAGTTCCAAATTTCGAAGGATTTAAGAAAGTTTCAGTTTGGAACAAAGGGAGTGAAACAAGCAAAGGTCACAAGGGAGTTACAATGCTAATAGATGAGAAATGGCAGGGAATTGTTAAAGTTGAGAAAGAAGACACTAATAAACAATACATATGGTTGCAAATAACAAAGAATGGGGTAACTTTCAAATTGGCCACTTGCTAAGAAGAGAAATTTAGACAACGAAGACCCTTATGCCTCGCTAAAAAAGGATATCTCTATTTTTAGCACAGTTGGAGACATGGTGCTAATAGGTGACTTTAATGCAAGGACAACTAATAATCAGTCCCTTTAGTTGAGCAATGAGGAAAGAGGGGAAAACAATCCTTTATGATTGGTGGAATGTGGAAGTCATACTGCAAAAGAACTTCTCAAGATGGTAATGGAAATGTGACACAGTTTGGGGCAGAAATACTTGGTCTTTGTAGTTTGTTTGGCATGATCATTTGCAATGGCATGAGAGATTGGCCGAGATCAGGAGGTACCACATGCAATAATTATAATGGTAAAAGTGTGGTGGACTACGTGATTTGTTCACAAATTTTTTTCTAGATTGTTCGAGTTTGATATTGGGGAATGTCTTATAGAGTTGAAATCAGATCACTCACCTCTTCTCATCAAGATAGGCATTTCTCCAAGCAGCCAATGCATTGGGCAGGTGAATCACATGCAAAAGAAAATTCCTTCCAAGGGCAAAATCCTCATAAATCAAGAGAGTAAAGAAATCTTTGGTGCTAAACTTAAGCAACACTTTTAGGATCTAAAGAAGAACAAAGAGGATAATGCATCCAGCAAGATAGGGGCTCACAGTCATAGCGGTTTGTTGATTCCACTCATTCACAAGGCTTTGAATGCATGCAAAAGGTCTCATCCCAAGTTGGGGGTAGAAAACACTTTTCCGACAAACCCATGGTATGACAAGGAAAGTAAGGCAGCCAAGAGATCACTAAAAGAGAAAGGTATAGACAAAGAATATAAGAAACAATATGAAAAATTGGTGCAATCAGAAAAAGCAAAATATGTAATAGAAAGAAGGGATGAATTAATCTCTCTTGGAAAGCATAATCCCAAAGGTTTTTGGAAGGAACTACAACAAAATAAAAAGAAAACCAAAAATTGTATTATAGATGCACAATGGTTGGAATATGCTAGGCTTCTTTGTGAGTGGATTCACGAGAAGGACTACCCACTTGTTGTTAACACATCATTGGAACTCTTCATAATGGATGATATTAAACAAGGAATAAAGAATTTAGCAAGTGGTAAAGCACGAGACATAGATGGGTTACAGGCTGAATTCTTGAAATGGGGGACTAAGACTCTTGTCCCTCGTATAATGAGGATTTTCAATAACATCAATCAGAAAGCTTTTCCAGTGGAGTGGACAACTAGTGTGGTCGTCCCTCTCTTTAAAAGGGGAGATATTGCTAATTCGTCTAACTATCACACGATTATGGTGAATCCTCTCTTTGGGAAGCTCTTTGGGAGCATGGTAGAACAAAGGATCAGCAATTGGGCAGAAAAGGAAGGTAAGAGGGCAAAAGGGCAAGCAAGCTTTAGATCAAAGCATTCTACCATTGATCATTGCATCACTCTTAGACACTTGATTGAAAAAAATTGGAATACTCAAGGTGAGGAAGCTTATTGTTGTTTTGTGGACTTCAAGAAGGCTTTTGACATGGTTCCTAGAGACAATCTATGGCATAGAATGGAGGAACTAGGCATACCAGATGTGTACAAAGTTGTTGTTCATAGACTGTATGAGAAGGTTGGACCTAAAATCAGAACAAGTGAAGGTATGCCATAATGTTTTGGCAGTGATATTGGAGTTAAGCAAGGCTGCCCTCTATCTTCCACACTTTTTGGTCTATACATTGATAAATTAGAAACATGGTTAAGCAAGACAAAGGGAGATGGTGTTCAATTGGGTGGGTATGTGGTGAAATTACTTTTATATGTTGATGATCTTATCCTAATTTCAAAATCAACCCATGGGTTAAGGGAACATCTCAAAACCTTAGAAGATTTTTGTCAAGAGGTTGGGATGCAAGTGAACATTACCAAGACCAAAATAATGATTTTCTCATTAAAAAGAAAAGATAAACAAATCACCTTCCTTTTTCAATGCAGTCCGTTGGAAATAGTGAAAGAATACAAATATCTTGGGATTGACTTTCACTATAAGCTCAGTTAGGAGACTTGCATAACAAAATGGATATAGGGAGGTTGGAAAGCTTCATACTTACTTCAAAATAGATGCAGAAAAGCAGAACTTTGGGATTAGAAAACTAGGGAAACCCTCTTTGGTTTATTGGTCACACCGGTTGTCCTTTATGGGTGTGAAGTGTGGGGAAGCAGCATGCCAAATTG
Organism: Cryptomeria japonica; assembly: GCF_030272615.1. Taxonomy (NCBI): domain Eukaryota; kingdom Viridiplantae; phylum Streptophyta; class Pinopsida; order Cupressales; family Cupressaceae; genus Cryptomeria; species Cryptomeria japonica. The sequence continues at coordinate 155,799,342 of NC_081414.1, forward strand.
CAGGTGGAGACAACTAGAAAGGATCCAGAAACATCTTATAACAAGCAACCTCAAAGTTAAAACCACAGTTCCATGTGATATTTTGTTAGCTAAAATAGTTACTTTCCCATTGGAAGCATCAACGTTAATCTGATTGATATGCTATTTAAAGAAGGTTGATAACATGGATAAACATTGCTGGCCTAAAATAATTGTGGGAGAGATGCTAGATAGAAGGAAGAAAACTTGGATGAAGCAAAATAACAATTGGATGAACAAGAGGGACATCAAGTTGCATGAGTGTCCTAGCACCAATAGTGAAATAAAAATATGTTATTGAAAGATTTTGAAATGCCATGTGGTCAAAACAAATTGGGCGAAAAAAAGCTTACCACATCAAAGAGTTTAACTTAACAAAGGATTATGGTGAAAAAACATATTTAGGGGCTATTAAATGGAAAGCGAGGATGCTAGTTGCACAATTGAGAACGGGATCACATCACCTTAGATGTGAGATTGGTAGGTGGAAGATACCCAAGGACACATGGGAAGAAAGAATTTGCATATTTTGCAACAAAGGGGAAATGGAAACAGAATGACACTTCATCATGGAGTGCACAACATATGAGGATATCCGCAAACAACAAAAAATGGTTTAAAGGTCAACAACATGCACCAATTATTTGAGGAAAATAGAATTAGCCAAACTGCCAACCTCTTGATCAAACTTCATAGTAGGAGATCCGACATTGAAAAGAGTTTGAAGTCAAATTAAGGATGCTATCTTTGGTCCCATACACTATTTAGTCTCGTGGACATTATTAAAATCATTCATTCATTCATTCATTGTATTATTGTCTTACAACAAACAATTAGTATCAACAAAATCCTTGGTGGGCTTTGACAAAGAGAGGAAATTCAACAATTGGGAAAACGTTGCAGAAATTTACTTTTATGCCGAAAAACTTCTTTGTGGTGGACTTTGATAATATTAACTTGACAAAGACTTTTTGGAGAAAAATCCAAGGTGCTTTGATAATCTCTTTGTTTACACACAAAAATGGACACCAAATTTTGATCCAAGAGCAATAAGCCTGTCAGATGGTGCCCTATGGATCAGGTTATACAATCTACCTTTCAAATACTAGTTTGTAAATTATCTAAACCAAATATGTAATCATCTTAGACTAAGCCTAGACACCAATATGGGAGATGGTGTTTCAACTCTCTGTGCACGAATTCAAATTATCTATATTGTTAAACCCCCTCAATCCATTTAACTCTACACTTCTAATGAGACTTGGACTCAAAAAGTGGAAATAGAAGAAAATAAATTATATCGTCTAAGATACAACAATAGATCACATTTAAAAGTAGGGTGCATGCAACCCCCAACCAAAAGATGGATTTTTAAAAAGCAATAAATCTAGGCCATTTTGATGGAGACTTCAAAAGATGAGAGGATTGTCAAGAACGATTAGGATAAACTGACCACAACACAAAAGAGCAATAATACCTCCTATGTCATTCCAATGCAAACAATGCTTCAAAACTAGCAAATGCCAATTCACCTAGCAAGGAAAATCATAGTCCCAAGGGTGGATTAAAGGAAATCATTTTGGCTCAGAAGAAGGATGTGGTTGTGGTGGATAATTCATCCTCTTATCCAGGAAGTTGAAGATGCATTGGATATCATTGATCCATGGAACATGAGTCAAATTTCAACCAAATTGCTTAAATCAAGGACTATTAGGTCAAAGACTGATAGGAAAACCAGACAAATGAGTGGAGAATGCCATGCTCAGGGAGCGAACCTCAATAAAATCCTTTAAGTTGAGATCTAGGGGAGGAGATCCATCCCTTGGAAGACAATGAATATCCTCATTTGGAATGTTAGGGGCTTGAATTCCCCTAACTAGAGGCGCATAATCAAGTGCTAGTTCAACAATCAAGGATCCAAGATCTCCTTTATCGATCTTGATAAATTTGCAAACATTTCAAAGGTTGGAAAGGTACCCTCAATAATTATGTCGGGGTGTTTAGTGGCATGGGCATTATGTGGAAACCAAATAAGATCAAGGTGGATCCCTTGGTTACCAACCACAATTGGATGAAATTTAGTATCAAAAGCTTTTCTTCCTATTTGAATTTTACATATATAATGTATATGTCTAGTAAAAATTACACACAAGAAAGCCCTTTGGGATGCCCTAAGCTAGGACTTCCAAGTGATGGTGGGAAAATTCATATTAGCAAGAGACTTTTATGCAATTCTAGACTCAAGAAAAATAGGGGGCTTGGGAAGAGTGGTGCAAACTTAGACTAATTTTGATTCATTTGTTTATATAAATGGGTCGATTGCCATCATGTTGGTGAAAAGAAAATATACTTGGAACAATCAAAGGGATAGTTTCACTAACATAGCAGAAAGACTAGATCGTTTCCTTATCTCGGATGATTGGTTGGGCACAACATTAATACCCACATCTCAAATTAGAATGATTCTTATCTCATACCACTTTTCGATTGAGCTCAACATTTGTGAGGACTCAATTCCCCCATCAAATTCAAGAAAATGTGGTATTGAAGATAGGATTTGAAGGAACTAATGAAGGTATGGTGGGCCAAATACAACAATCTCACTGGGACAAAGATGTTTATATTTAGTAAGTGACAACAACACCTGAAAGAAGAGTTAAAAACATTGGAACAATATGTTCTTCAATAACCTATTCGAGGAAAATAAAAAGATTGAGGTAGAATTGGAGACCCTTACCAAGGTTGTCATTCAAAACGATATGACACATTTTGAATATGTTAAAAAAAAAAGGAGCTATTAGTCGAGTACAATGAAATCTTAGCAATAGAGGAATGTTATTGGAAATCCAAATCAAAATACATATGGTTAAATGAAGGAGGCCTTAATGCAAAAAAAATCCATAATACAACAAAGTTGTGTAAGGGTTGGAACAAGATCATCCAACTTCAAGCCCCAGACATCCACATCATTACTAAGTCCCTAGACATTCAATCAGACGGAGTTCAATTATTTGAAAACCTTTCGGATAGTGATGGCCCAACAAAGCCCATTGAGGCATATTTTATTGAGTGTATCCTCGATTGGTTACATGCGAGGACAACTAATTCTTGATCTCTCTCACCTCCTTAGATGGAGTAAAGACAACCACCTTTCAAAGTGCATCCTAATAAAGCCCTCAGACTCGATGGATTCCCGGTCCTGGTTTTCCAAACTTGCTAGGATTTTATGAGGGAAGATATATGGGGTGTTGTAGAAGAGTCAAGGAAGATGGGCAATATTTTGAAGGACCTAAACAACACCAATATCACAACAATTTCAAAAAACCAGATGTTCCTCCTTTGTTGACTTTCAACCCATTATCACTATGTAATGCTATAATTATAAAATCATTGCCAAAGTGATGGCAAATAGACTAAAACAATTCTTACCACAGTTGATTTCTCAAGAGCAAAGTGGTTTTGTTCCCAAAAGGAATTTTACTGACGACATTATCATAGCACGTGAGTTGTTGCATGCGATAAAAAATCACAACTTAGAAGGAATGTTACCGAAACTAGATGTCAACAAAGCTTATGATAGAGTTCAATGGTGAATCTGGCTTCAATAGATTTTTGGTTGTATATCATCCTGAAGATACTCTACCATGATCAATGGGATTCCTTTTGGGTTTTTTGTTGGGGCTTGTGGCCTTGGACAGGGGGACACTTTGTCCCCTTTCTTTTTTGTTTTTATGGCAGATGCTCTAAGTTGAAAAATATTGAATTTGGCAAGGGATGGCATATGGAGAGGCATCAACACCATAAATGGGTCATCCTCCTCTACACATTAGTTCTTTGCAGACAACAATGTTGTAATTTGGCAATTCAATGATGAAGGAAGTTATAACAATCAACAATATACTAGAAGAATACTCTCATATTATGGGACAAATTATCAAAAAAGACAAATCAAAGATTTTTTTCTTCAACACAAGAAATGAAGGTCAATGAAGAATTACCCATCTACTTGGATTCAACATTGGAAGTCTCTTGTCATCATACCTCAAAGTTCCACTTTTCAATGGAGTTCTAAGAGATAATCATTGGAGTGACACAATAATGAATTTTAACAAGCAAATGGAAAATTAGAAAGGTCATTGTTTAACAATTGTTGGCAAGTTCACCATGTTGAAAGTCATGGTGATCTTCATCTCAATATACATGCTCTCATGTGTCAAAATTATCAAAGGTATGACACAAAAACTCTCAACCTAGTAAAGGAGATTTCTATAGGAAGGAATGAACAACAAAAAGTAAGTACCAACGATTGCATTGGATCAAGTAAAAAAAAATCAAATCCTCCAAAGCACCAGGATTCATAATCTATAGCTCTTGAACATTGCTTTGGGTGCCAAGATTGTTTGGCGAATGTACAAGAGCCCCAACTCTATGTGGTGTTGGCTTCTCTAGAAGAAATATCTCAATGAAGACTCTCCTAATCAAAATTTGATTACAACTAATCTACCCCATGGTTCCTTTATTTGGAACTTTATGAAAAAATATAGATATCTCATAACTAACCACTTAATGTGAAGAATAAAGAATGGTTGTCAGGCCTCCTTCTGGCAAGACTCGTGAAATGGATATCACCTTTTGTCCTTTGTACCCAAGTTGGAAGACAACTCACATTAGAAGGGTGGCATATGGTTACATGGTTTAGGATCACATGGACACAGGTTGCCTCGGTTGTGTTCATATTTTCACATGGAAAAACTTTGACATGCTAAACTCGAACAAAAGAAAGATATTGGAAGAGGAACTCGGTAAGAGGCACGTATTGCTATCTGAAGGCGAAGATGAGATCATTTAGTGTGCTAGAAAAGACAAGGGTATTACTTGACCAAGCTCAGATATGATGTGGCCATCAGAGAAAATATGTCCTCCCCATGGCCTACAAGGCTTTGTTGCGGCCAAAATGTCCTACCGAAGGCAAGGACATTCGCATGGACTACCCTACACAACCCAAACCTAACCAAAGACAATCTAATAAAGATAGGATTCTCTAGCCCATTTTGATGCCCCTTATGTAAATCTTATGAAGAGATAGTGGATTGAACCTTTTTTCCCAATGCAACTTGGCCCAAGATTATTGGGAGAGATTTAGAGGTATGTTGGGCTTGCTTGCAAGCCCATGCCCCAACAACATTATGAGGATCTTCTCCTTTTGGTCAACTCTCCACAATGGCTCCCTCTAGACCAGTTTGTTTGCGGCTGCCCCGACAATGATTATTTTGCAAATTTGGATAGAAACAAATGCAAGAATATCTAAAGAAGTTGAGGCCCCAATTGTGACATTACTAAACAAGATCAAAATTGGGATATGCGAGCATTGAAACACAAAGGTAGTTAACAAAAATGTAAGTTCTTTTCTACTTGGGATGATCAAATGATAAATGATGAAAGTATCTCATTCCACCCAAAGACAATTAGATCAAAACCAAGACAAATAAGAGTTCGACAAAATGGACACTACCCCCTTCTAAAAGGTTGAAGCTTAACTTTGATGGTGCTTCTAGCAGCAGCTTTGGAGCACGGGGGACTAGGTACATCATCAAGAATTGTCTTTGGAAGCTTGTTTGGGTGGGTTCCATTAAGTTGGCAGATAGTACCAATAATGTCACGAAATTCTCAATAATCCTAGAAGGTTTGAAGAAATGTAGAGAGTTGAACTTAAATCACATTGGCATTGAAGGTGACTCCTCCATTTTGGTCAATGCTATCATCACAAATCATGCCCTAAGCTGACTTCTGAGATTGCAGTGCATAAGACCTCCCCTTTAAGTTTCAACTTATGTAGCTACATGAACCTTCACCACAAGATCTTATGGCTAAATGGTGGAATAAAGGTAGAGCCCCATATGGAACGACAATGTATTCTTTTGTTAAGGGCCTTCAATTTGTGAAGTACCAGCTCAAGAGATGGAATAGACAGTGTTTTGGTAACATTTTTTTTGCTAAATTAGAAGCTCAATACCAATTGGATACTATCTCATGCATGAATAAAGATTTTTGGTTTGTCTAAGGAATTTTTGAGAGAAGAACATAAAGCTTGGAAAGAGCTAATGCAATGTGAATTGTGTCAAGAGATCTTCTATAAACAAAATTTAGAATAAAGTGTTTGTAGGAAGGTGATTGAAGCACTGCTTTCTTTTTTAATTTTGTCAAGGCCAAAAGACATGAGAATATGATTTCTTCTTTTGTGTCTTATGGAGGGCTCCAACTTACCTCTTCTAGAGATATTTCAAGGGAGGTTGTTCAATATTTCTCTAGTTTATTGTCAAAGGACTCTATGCCTACATTGGAGGATGAGAACATTATCTTGGACTACATTCCTACTATGATAACTAATGAAATGAATGAGAAGTTACTAAATCCCATTACTCTTGATGAAATTAAGGAGAATGATTTTTTAGACAAGAAAAGAGAAAGCTCTTAGTCCAGATGGATTTTCAATAGAATTCTTCTAGGAATTTTGGAAGACTCTCAAGATGGACTTATTGGAAGTAATGCAGGAATCACAAAAAATAAACAAATGTTAAAAGCTATGAACTCTACTTTTTTAATGCATATTCCCAAACAAGAAGGAGCCAACTCTTTGGATTTGTTTAGGCCCATCGCTCTTTGCAATGTGGTCTATAAGATCATATCTAAGGTGATGGCATGGACACTCAAACCATGGCTTAACTTGGTTATTTTAGAAGAACGAAGTGGTTTTGTGATTGGTAGACAAATTCTAGATGGGGTGGTCATTGCCATTGAAGTCATTAATTTCATGGAGAGCTCTAAGAGGTTATGTTCATTAAACTTGATATGGTCAAAGCTTACGATAGAGTCAAATGGTCTTTTCTTCAAAAAGCGCTTCTTGCTTTTGGATTTGGAGAGAATTGGGTTAAATGGGTGATGAGTTTTGTAGCTTCTACCTCCTTTTGTATGTTGATCAATAGCGAGTCATCTCCTCTTTTTGGTGCTTCATGGGGTCTCCCTTCCTCTCATTTGCAATTTGTGGATGGCACAACTTTTATGGGAACCGTCGTAATCAAACAAGCAATTAATATCAGGCGGGCACTAGATATTTACCTTGCAACTACAAACTACAAGATTAATGAAAGAAAATCCTCCATCTTTTTCTTTAATACTCATCCTCTTATTCAATCTAGAATTGTGTAGACTCTAAAATTCCAGATTGCTACCCTTCCTCTTGTGTATCTAGGAATCCCTCTTTCTTTAGGAAGCTTGCCTAGGGGTACTTGGAAAAGTGTGTTGGATAAATTTTGGGAGAAGGTGAACCATTGGACTTTCAAATGGCTCTCATTTGTTGGTTGCATTTTGTTATTGAAGGTCATTATTTTAGTCATTCCTATTTATTGATGCCTTGTGCAAGTTGCCTCTTCATGCTTCATCAAGGAGTTGGATGCTCTTTCTAGACAATTCCTTTGAGTTGGGAATCTACATTCACCCAAGTGGAACCTAGTTAAGTGGGAGACTATCCGCAGACCGATGTAGAAGGGGGGACTTGGGTTAAGGCAAGCTAGCTTTACTGGTTAGGCCTTGGCTACTAAACTTTACTAGAGATGGTGCAATAATCAAACATGGGCCATAATAATTTCCTATAAATTTTTGAGAGGTGTGGCTGATAATAAAGTTCCTAGATTTACTATATCAAGCAAGGGATCTATCATTTGGGATGCCCTAAAAAAGCAGCCAATTTAATTAAGCAAGGTTTGTTCTAGATTTGCAATAGGGGGTCTAAGGGTTTTTTTTGGTTTGACTCTTGGGATGGCTATCCCCCAATCATGTCTTCGCATCCACATCTTTAGTCTCTCTTCCATTGATTTCTTGTTAGTAGGTGGTCTCATGTTGTGGACTTTTAGTTTGTTTAGCATGTGGGTCAAGTGGAGATATCTACTTGGTAAGATCCCTTTGAACGGCCTCAGGGTAGTATAATGGAGGATTATGTTGAACTAAAACAAATTCTAGATAAAAGGACTTGCATCTTGCTGGATGGGAATGATTGTCTAACTTGGAGTCCTAACCAAAGAGGGGTTTATTTAGTTTCTTCCTCATATCAAACTTTGGCTTGTCAAAATTTAGGAAAGGATGAAGTTCCCTAGTGGAAGAATGTCTAGAATAAATTTACATGGCCTAAATGCAACTTTTTCCTTTCGTTGCTAGTTCATAATAGATGTCTCACGTGGGACAACCTAAGGAAGCATGGATTTTTGTGCCCATCTTAGTAAGCCTTATGTGGTACAAGTGAGGAATGTTCTTCTCACGTATTCTTAAAATGTTCCTTTGCCAAAGATATTTGGCACCTTTGGTGGGGTGTTTGGGAACATACGTGTATTCAACTTACCTCTTTAATTTATTTTTGTAAGAGTTTGGGGCACTCTTTAGCTAAGGCCTTCTTTGTTTAGGTGCCTTGGCAAATTGGCCCCTCTTGCATCCTTTGACAAATTTGGCTAGAAAGAAACCACAAGATCTTTCAAGGAAATCCTATGGTGATGCAACAATTAGAGCAAAAGATCATGATTCAAGAGGCAATTAGTGTGAAATGAGAGGTGTTTTTCCCTTTAGAGCCCAAGGAGGATAAGGTTATGCAAAAGTTGGGTCTCGGAAATAATGGATTAGGTCTCCCCTTGTTAAGAGGGAGAAGACGCCATTAAAGGAAAACTTAAGAGGAAGAGTAGATGGCCTCCCCCTTCTCAAGGTGTTTTCAAGATTAATTCAAATGGATCTTCAAGGGGAAACCCAACTCAAGCAAGTATTGGCACAGTGAGAAGAGATAATAGTGAGCAATCCTCTTCTTTTTCCTAATATATGGGACAATAATCAAATAATCTTATGAAAGCCTTGACAATTATTAAGGCCTTGGAAAGGGGATTTGCCCTTGCATGGGACAAGATTATTTGTGTTCGACTCTCAGATCTTTAAATGCTAGGACGTTCAAAGATGTGAACTAGTAGTTGGCCTACATGACTTGTCAAATCCTAAGGCTGAGTAACTCTTTGGAGTAGGTCTCCTTTGTCCTTATCCCTAGGGAATTGAACAAGGTGGCAAAATGTCTTGCTAAATGGGCCTCAAAGCGTATAGACTAGTTTGTTGATAATTGGGAGTTGGGGTAAATAGTTGGTTTGGTTGGACATCAATGTGGCCTTCTTTGGGTTGGTTTGGGTGGTGATTCTTTGCTTCTCTTTTTGTGCAGTTGTTGTGTTGTGGTCTTGCTTGGTGATTGGTGTAGCTGACATTTGTTTGTTTTGGATGCTATATTCCTATAACTTTGATTCTTAATAATTTTTTACCTCTTCTATTTTAAAAATCATTCCCCGAGCTGGAAATTGAAAATGTGGACGAATGGGGCGTTGGACACACAAATATACTGAGAACCCAATTTATTGTGAAGTTGACCTGCAAGTGCAAACTATAACAACTCTGCCACAATTAATTTAACACCAACCATATAGAAATTTGTCTATGTAACGCCTCTGTAATGCTCACCATTTTTTATTAATTTTTGAGTTATCTTGCACATTTCAATAAACAAACAGGTAGGCAAACGTCAATTTCATCTTGAATTGGTTTTTGTTTACCCTGATTGTTGCTTTCAATGTAGAATGCCTCTTGGCATAATTATCAAGGCCTAATGGCATAAAAAGGTGAAGTAAAGATCAACCTCGTCAAATGAAATATAATATTTATGAGAACGATCTTACTATCAAGAGCACTGCATAACATTGGCCAGTCTTCTGCTAGACCTCCAGTAAATTCAATGTGTGATACAAGTGCATTACAACTTAGTAGCTTAGTAGCTATCACTGTCGGAGATGATGTTAATATCGCAAAGCAGGAGGGAACCCTAATGATCCAAAGTACAACATCAAGGCCTAGTAGCATAAAGGGCAAGGAATATATCAACCTTTGAACAGGTCATATTTATTAGATGGGTCTTGCAGGCAACAGCTCAGCACATTTCCTATTATTCTGCCACATCTGTAAATGCCAGCTCCGGTAGAAGAAGCTGTCATGTCTCTAAACCATGTGATCATATCACTTCTTGGTCCTTACAAATTAGATGGTATATAATATTATAACTTGGAGCTCCCGAACTGTATTGTGGTGGACAAAAGGCTTAAGCCTTAAAGTTGTGAAAGTAGAGCTTTATATTCAAAGAGTTTCCTGCTACTCTAGCTCCAGTATATGGACTTTCCTTTTGCAGTAGAAGAGACATTTTGAATCGTATAACCATGTTCTCTGGGTTTGAGGACCTGAGGTATTTCACTCAAGATGTTTTGAAATTTGTGGGTCCAGATGCAAATGATTTCCAAATGAATTCAATATCTGTGCTCTTTAGAAGATTCCTAATTCTAGTAGTATTCTGTACAATTTTAGACCAGAAGTTCGAAATCAATACAATTTAGAAATTGGACATCTGATAATATCTATTTAATTTGATGTCTTAAGCACAAATAAAACAGAAAACATGAAACATCCTCCAAATAGTCCCACATAACCTATTATACCATAAAACTTAAAATTCACTATTGTGAGAGTATTGTAACTAAACCAAAAACTGTAAATCACTTCCAACAATATTGTAAATAATAAATAACAATGAACCAACAAATTGGTAGAATGCCTCGCCATTATTTGGTATCCCATCATAAAATATGTAAATTCTGAGCCTTCTTTAACAATTTCAATGAACTTGCTCCTCTACAACAATCTTGCCTCTTTTAGTTACATCTTTGGGAATATTATGATTTCTGGTCACTATTAATAAAATAAACAAAGAAAACCTTTGTAACCATATAAAATACATCTGAATATATTAAGTGCTCTACATTTTGAGTTTGAAATCCAAAATATTGCCCTCTGAAACTGTGCAGATTTATTATTAGAAATAAACCTCCACCATTCCATGCAGTATGCTGTTCAACTAGACTTATTGCAGCTCAGAATTAATGTAAGATGTGAACTTAAAGAAATGAAATTAGCTTATAAATTTCTTTAATCATTGCCACAAAACAGTTGAACGAGGCCACAATACACTGAGATGAAGAAGATAAAGAACGTGAAGCAGAAGGCACAGCACTAGAGCTGGTAATACCAAGATATGTCAGACTGAATCATTCAGAAGAACAAATTATTGGAGATAAGAATGCTGGTGTACAAACAAGAAGGAAAATCAGAGAAAATTCCTATTTGATTTAAACTATTGAACCTAAAACAGTGAGAGAGGCATTGAAAGATGATGATTGGATCAATGCTATGAATGAGGAAGGCTACTGAGTTGATTCTGTTACAACCTCATGCTCTACTGACTGAAAGTGTCTGGTGATGGTGGACCGAAGGCTAACTTTGACAACAATAAAAGCTTCACAGAAGCATGGATAACAAACATCCATTTGAGGGTAGGCCAACACTTCTTTACACTGGTCAATAAGCTGAGACGGAACTCCATTGTCCAGAGGAGATCTGAAAAGAGAGAGGTGAATGTCAGATACACTCTCTATAGAAAGACATTTTCTCTCCTATTGGAAACACAAGGCATATCATATTGAAAGAACCACCCTTAGACCGCAAAGAGATCTGCAATCAAAGTATTTTTGTTGAAGCAGTTTGTTCGTCTTTATAGTATTTGTGATGGAGAAGCCTACCATTACAATATTTCATCCCCATGTTTTGCACAGAAATTGCAAATTTAGAAAAGCATAATGGAATTTGCATCTGAAACTTACAAGCGGCTGCTGGTTAAAACCTAATGTCTTAGCAAGCAGCTTAAGACCAGAACTGGAGACATGCAAATACTGTTAATGTATTTTCATTTATTTCCACATGGATAAACAAGACACGATCAATGAAACGAGTCGGTTCAAGTCCACACAGCAATAAGATGAGATTGTGGTACAATGATTATGCCAACATACTAGTGTAACCCATACAAATGCTAAGAATGCAGTCCAAGCTTATCCCATTCAGCATAACCAAGAAAAATTACTGTTATCTTTCCATCACAGATCACAAAGAAATCGATGATTAATAGTGCTCAAGATGCGGAAGGCATAAAAACACAGGCCACAAGCTGTTTCATCAGATCAAGTGAATAATAAAATGCAACATTTTCGTCAAAACATGCGAATACAAAAATATCACAGTTTCATCAAATCGCGCGAATACTAAAATGGAACAGTTTCGTCAAATCGTGTAAATATTAAAATGCAACAGTTTCGTCAAATCATTCAGATACCAAAATGCAACAGTTCCGTTAAATCGTTCAGATACCAAATTACAACGACTTCATAACATCATACAAATACTAAAATGCCAGCATTTCACCATACCATGTGATTACTAAAATGGAAAAAATTTAAAGATTTAAAATGGAAAAAATTTACAGAATAAAGGAAATCCTACCGCATCAGCTTGCGAGAATGCTAAAATATAACTACTTCATATCACCAGAGGAATGCTAAAATACAACTTCGTGAAATGACGACGATGATTATTGGATACAGCACAATTGTTCACGCACAAAACACATATACCACAAAGCATTCATCTATATAGTTATCATTCGTGAAAGCAATCCTAACCAGAATTCCATACATTTCAATTCAAAACCACAGCTGAAAAGAATCGACCTAAAATTATAACACTTATCTCTCCCACACGATCCATATCCATTAAAATGTAACTAAAACCCCTGGAACATTACACAGCTGCGTATCAAAGAAAACTCATCCTTTCCAGTGTTGAAAATAGATTTGTTGATAAGATTACAAGGAAAAGGAATACAACTCCAACAATCCTAACCCTAACCCTAACCCTAGCCCTCGCCCTGGCTAGATAATACAAACAATAGCCTTGGAGGGAACAAACTCTAGAGACTTACAATATACCTTTGGGTCGAGGACATAATATCATATAACATAAAGACGTCCGATATACCTTATATCGAGGACTCTAATAAGGTATAGCCCTCCGAAATTTGAGCAATAAGGCTCGAAATTACACTGGACTGAGAAGCTGGGCAAGCTGAGGCTTGGGCTCCGAATTCATGCCGATGATAATGATCAGTGGAATGAAGCCGTAGTGGGTTGTAGTCTTAGCCACCTTCATTGTCCATGTCGTCCATTCTTTGAAGCGTTTAGTGAGTGATTTATTCTCATGGCCCTTGGAACCCTTGCCCATTTTTCCCTTTCCCTTTGAATTCCCTCGTGACGCCATTAATGGTGTTTTTCTTTTGCGCTTCAATTACACAGGGAGTTATTCAAACTTGATTTCACAAAACATACAGAGTCTGCGACTCTCTAAACCCCTCAGATTCAATCACTTTCTTAAACCCTATTATTAACCCTACCTTTGAAGATTTTTCATTCGGATAATGCCATTTTTATACGAATCTAGCTAATTAATTTTCATTGTCTAAAATTTTAGATTTTTTTTAAAATGAAAAGGCCATTCAAATATATTTTTCTGTCCAAAGGTTATTATGACATTAATTCTGTTTAATTTCATATGAACAATTATTTTCCTATTTAAAAAGTAATTGGCAAACTTACAAGTACTATTTATTAGTAGAATTGTTCATTTATTCGTTTCTTTAATCTTTCTCAATTTCTTGTTGTTGTTTTTTTTAATTATTGCTAAATGTTTATTTAGGGTCATTATCAATTTTTGAGTTTCCCTTGTCATTATAGAGAGCTTTGCTAATTGTTGATCTAGCACCACATTTGAAATTAGTATTTGTTTGATTTTATAAAATCTATTTTAGTTTATAATGGTGTTTAGGGTTTTTTATTTGTTATGATCAATGAGCGTGTCTTATAATATAATACTTTTGTTGGTAAGAATTCATTAGAAAGTTGGATGCAAGTTCATGAAGTTTTTTTTAGAAGATTAGATGAGTGTATGCCTTGAACATGAAATATGGCATTAGAATAGTTTGGGGTCTCACCAAATGGATCTTTGGTATAAGAGTTTGGCCAAGACTTGTCACATATGAATTACAATTTAGCACAATAGTTGAAAACTATTGATGTTCTTTCTACTCTTGATGGCTCCTATTATATTCAATGGTATACTTCAAAGGTGGAGTTTCATTTCAATAGTCAACGTAATTTTTTATTACTATTATTGAATTAATTATATTGGCTGAGAAATTATAGCAAAACAATTGATATTGAAATTAACAGTTTATGTGAACACTAATGTGATTTTGTGTTCAACAAGCCATGGCAGCTCAAGCCAAAGAAAACATAGAAAAGGAAAGACTTTAGCATAAGAGAACGATTTAGTTATATGAATTACATAAAATCTAGAACAACCTTGTAGTTGAAGAAAAAAGCTTAAGTGAAACACCCAAATCAAATTTACTTTGTATAGTCTTGTCTAGATCTACCTAAAGAGATTTCTTTGATTCTAGCATTTTCATGTGACTTGATGTGACTTGATGATTTTGTGAACCATGTCTTCTTGAAAAATGATAATTTCTAGGTAAATTTTGATTTCATTGAATGTTGTGAGAATTTGCCAAGATCTAGAGGCAATGGAAAGCACAAATAAGAGAGAACAAAATGTGACAAGAATAAACTGTATTCCTATCAATGATGCAAAATGTGATCAACTGGATCATCAATATTATTACATACAATGTAGATGAGCTTGCTTATAAAGGTAAGGCTAAGAGACAAGAGAGCACACAATGATGACATGTGACTCAATGAGATACAAGGGTAGGTAGGAGAAATAGTAAAATATTCCACATGAGGTGGATCACCCACTGAAGGTGGAATGTAACAACAAGATCACACCATAAAAGGTGGAAATTCTCCTAAATACACACTCCCAATGTAGCACATCTCCATAAGTGTCTCATATGCAAACTATTATGTTATGCATGTACCTAAGTAAACTTAAGTAAAGTGTAATTATATCCAAGATGAATAAATAATTACACCAACACTCCCCCCCCCTTAAGTGCAACTTAGGGGAATGCACTTAAGTCTACAATGCAACTAAGCAATGCAAGATGGGTCCCAGCTACGAGACCATGTTAGGTACCCATGTACAAATGCAAATGCAATCTCTTATAAAGCGGGGAAAGAGAGAAAAGCCCAATGGGAAAAAACCCTCCCCCAAAAGAGAGATGAAGACTATATACAAAGAACTCTCAAAGAAGTATGTAAAGGACTGAACTGCATGTGAGAAAAATGTCGCCCCAAGATGAGAGAAGAAGAGAAGCTAGGTACCCCCCCTCAATGTAGAATCTCCTGCAAAGATGGTCCAATGATGTTGACCAAAATACCTCCCCATTAGGAAGAAAGAGAGCCAATGTTGCACCAATAATGTTAAAGTGTGACAAAACCAGGTACCAATGTCGATGACAATGAATCACTCACTACAACATGATAAAGATCAGGCATGGAGACAACCTGCCTTGAGCATCAACTGTATACTCGTAAATGGCAGAAATATTGGTACAATCAAAGTCTCATGGGAACCATGCACAAATGTGTACAATCTAAGTCTCAATTGGAGCCATGCACCAAGTCTCACAAGATATTCCTAATCTACGTGTACAAGAGGATTACATCAAATATGTCATCAAAGACAAAATACAAAGAGGTGTGGCACTTTATGATAGTGCAAGTACAACATTGCTCATGCAAGAGCATACAACATGATATAGAGCAAATATGGAAACATGAAGATAATGCCATCAAAGAAGCCTTGTAGGAATATTACAGATGAGGATGCCTATGATTGGGATGTTGCCAAGAGATATAAAGAAGCAATAGCGCCCCCCCCCTCGGCTACCAGTTGGAAGCGCTACATATAGTGTAAAAGATGGATGAAAAAAAAATTGTTTCCAATTTTGCTTAATTATTAACAATTTTTTTTTTTAAGATTAAAAAAAAATCCCATTAAAAATAATTATTAAAATCCATGCCTGTTTAGTTGTTTCCACCTTATCAAATTATCTTAATGAGGAATTAGGATAGATGCATAATTTCATTATAAAGGTTTTCATAAATGTAGGCATAGACATATTTGCTCTTAATGGAATATATATATCAACATATGCATATACACATAGATACAGGTGTGTATATATACTACTCCTCAGAGATATATATACATTTGCATATATGTGGATATATATGTGAAGATATATATATTGATTCTCAGGTTAATATAATCCCATCTCTTACAAGCTTTCTATTATGGCATATTTATTTCTAGTGGCCCAATTCTAGTCATTGGATATCCTATATCTACTCTACCCTTGGTTCTTGCTTCATTGGTCTTCCTTACAAGAGTACCTCTGTTCTACTTTGCAAGTTGGCTTACTCCGAGTTGTTCTCTAACTCCTTCATTCTATTCTCCAGTGGCCCACGACTGTAATGGCCCTGGTTTGTTTCTTCTTACACTATTTTTGTTTCAGGCTCTTTTGACAATCGACAATGCAGGTTTCAACCTCTACACTTGCTTTCAGGGTAACTTAGCATTGGCCAGTCTAGGACCATCAGGGAGCATTAAGGACACTTGGCTCTATGTCTATGATTTGTTTTGAAGCCGGGCAGGCCTATTACCTTCCCTTGTTTGTCATTTCTTTACATACATCTAGTTACTTTTCTTCAAATTAACTCGATCTTCCAGACTGCAGGAGAACCATGTTTTTGTGTTTCGCAAGTTCCAGAGACAATTAGGAGCCCACTTCCTGATCAGAGCAACCAACTTTGAAAGTAACTCTTGGATACTACTGATCGGTTATTCTCATCTGGGGGTCTTGACCTGTGCTTTGGAATCTCACCGCAGATGATCGTGTTTAAAATCGATGTTAGGGGAACTAATGTTAAATGTAATTATTATGTAATTTCCTGAGAAGCCACCCATTGGCTATTTGGCTCTTTGGGATCTGTAAGGTATTCTAGGATTTATCCTTGGGCAAGACCAGAGGTTTTCTTCGTTCGGTTCTTTCCTACCGGTGCCCACATTGACTCGAACTTGTACAAACTTGTAAACATCTCTTCTAATTAATGAAATATATGGCTACGACCCATTATCGAGCAAAAAATAATAATTTTTTTAATTAAAATCCATGCAAAAAAAACTTTATTAAAAAAAAAGAAAAAAATATTGTTTTTATTTTTTAATTTTTTAAAAAAACTTTATTAAAATAAAGTTAAAAAAACACATGCATTTTTTTTAAAAAAAATTGATTAAAAAAAACTTTATTAACAAAAATAATAAAGAAAAATACTATATTTTATTTTGTTATTTTTCAATATATAAAAAAAACTTTATTTTTTATTTATTAAAAAAAACAAATTAAATTTTTTAATTTTAAAAAAAAAAAATTAATTTTTTTTTTCCCTACGGGGGGAACGCATCTATTCTAGCTCCAAAAAGTGGTACGATGCAACTAACACATGATTTTAGTCATAAATGTCAACCGTAGATTTTTATTTGACGACGGAGAATGCATAACACGTCTTGTTAGTCTGACATATTCATCTTTTTTGGAGCCAGAATAGACAGAGCCTACGGGATGGTCCCACCTGTGAACCCCACAGGACTACAGAATCTGTAGACCACTGCGAGCCGCAGGTGTACCATGCAGTACCCACAAGCCTATGGGCTACGTACCACAACAGGGTCCGACAGGGCCTGCCATGGCAGGTACCCTGTTAGGTGCTTGCTATAGTATGTAGTACCGTAGCCATCCCCTGTGGGGTTAAAAAAAATGTTTTTAAAAAAAAATTCTATAAAAAACCAGTCACACCTCCCCCCGAATTATATTCGGATTTTAATTTATTTTTTTTTAATTTTCTAAAAAATTGATAAAAAACAGAAAATAAAAATTAAAAAATTTTCAGACTTGTAATAATGACGTCTATACAGCAGGGGAGGGGGATAATTTTTTTTTTCACCTCAAAGTGATGAGCTCCGATTTGGATGAATAGACAGGTGATCTGGGGGTTTTTGGGCCTTCTGAGCACGACGGTGATGATGAATTTGGTCAAATCTACTCCAAAATTGCAGATTGGTGTCGGGACAAGTCACCACCCTCCACCTTCAAACGACTCTAGATTTGACCTCGGATGTCGGATTTGGATGAAACAAAAGGTGATTTTGTCTTTCTTAAACCTCCTCAATTCAATGGTGACCTCAAATATGACCCAACAAGCTCCAATAATAACCTGCAATAGAAAGCTCCAAAATACCAAACCCCAAATAGCATGAAATTTCTCTCAATTGGCAAACCAATGGCACTCCAATGGCTCTAATGCCATGTGAGAATTTCCAAAGATCTAGAGGCAATGGAAAGCAAAAATAAGAGAGAACAAAATGTGACAAGAATAAACTGTAAATTCCTATCAATGATGCAAAATGTGATCAACTGGATCATCAAGATTATTACATACAATGTAGATGATCTTGCTTATAAAGGCAAGGCTAAGAGACAAGAGAGCACACAATGATGACATGTGGCTCAATGGGATGCAAGGGTAGGTAGGAGAAATAGTAAAATATTCTACATGAGGTGGATCACCCATCGAAGGTGGAATGTAACAACAAGATCACACCATAAAAGGTGGAAATTCTCCTACAGACATACTCCTAATGTAGCACATCTCCCTAAGTGTCTCATATGCAAACTACTATGTTATGCATGTACCTAATTAAACTTAAATAAAGTGTAATTATACCCAAGAAGAATAAATAAACACACCAACAAATGCAATTCCTTTCTTGAGCTACAAATAATTTCATGCCGCTCTTTTTTATCTTATAGTCCAAAACCTACTCATTTGATCACTGGGTCACTAATTTTGGGGGTAATCATTTTAACTATGTTGTCTTGAAGAAATATAGGGAATCCTTTAGTTGATGATGGAACTTGTTTTTATATTATCTACCATCAAGTGATTTCGCTCTCTAAGTTCTCCCTTGATTATATAAAAAATTATAGTTTTAGTAGGCTTCTAGCTTTGGGGATGCTATTCGACCTATTATGATGTATTATGAATTTTGAGAGGACAACTTTGTGTTTATCATCTTATTGACAAGACTCTAAAGTACAAAAAAATTAGTAAGATTAATTGAAGTACTAGAATAAAAAATCATGCCAAGGGGTTTACTCTACCTAATTTGTTGTTACCTCAAGATATATAATATTATAGGTAGATACTTTGTATTTGAAGCAACTTGCTATCATCCCAGTGTCATATGTCATTGGTAACATTTGAAAATTTGAGGGTGCAATGTTGATGCACTATAACACGACCATTGATAAAAAAAATAATGATCTTACTATTTCTTCTTGTCATTTTTTGCAAGGGGGTTTTGGAGATCCACAACTAAAATGCTTTTATATTTGAATTTTGATGTAGAGATATGAAACAAAACTGTGTATTATACATATAAGTAAATGCTTTAGTTAGACATATTTGCATTCATCCATTTCTTCATGTCATTCATATCCATCTTTAGTGTCATGTAGTATTCTTTCATAGAATGGCTATTCCCAAATCTTATTTGTCATTGAGCATCTATACCAAACCCAATCCATTTTTTATTTTGCACCTACACAATATAACTTATTTTATAGTTTATATCTAATGAATTTTAAAAAAAGATACATGCATAAATAAATGTATACTTGAAATTTATTTTCATAGTACTGCTCTTGTTATTCAAGAATTCTTGCAACTATAAATGGGGGCAAATGAATAGATAAATATTAAATGCATTCAAAATCCCTCCTTGGGATGATGTTAAATATTTTCTTTGATTTTCCCCATCTCATCCTTGCTTTTCTACTTTCAACTCTAGAAGCCCTAGAACTTGGTTCCCTCAAGAAGTTGTTTGATACTATCACATATCTCAAAGTGTGTAGACACCACCAAAAGGGCTTATTAATCATCTTGAGACTCAAATGCTTGTAGTTTTGTTCTTATTATGCATTCATTAAATATGCAATGCATGCCAAAATACCCTAGAGAAAATAACTAACCAATAGAGATAAAAAAAAACAAAAAAAAACAAAAAAAAACCATCTACTAATGCAACATATTAAACTATCATTACTCTAAAACATAGATTAAC
Source organism: Cryptomeria japonica (assembly GCF_030272615.1). NCBI lineage: Eukaryota > Viridiplantae > Streptophyta > Pinopsida > Cupressales > Cupressaceae > Cryptomeria > Cryptomeria japonica. The sequence continues at coordinate 155,819,511 of NC_081414.1, forward strand.
ATAACACAAATGCATAAAACATCATGAAGATAACCATAACCTCATACAACGCAAGCAAAAATAGCATTATAACACTTATCATTTCAATACGTACCTGTTATCATTCATCCATTCATCTAACCAATCATTCATTCCCTAAGGTACTTTAATGTCATTACTTACTAGGAATAACACATAACACGTCAATATCATAAAATCATTAACATTTGATATAACAATTACATTACTATCTCTCTTTATCATGAGAATCGTGAATTTTTTAAATCTTATCCTATCATACTCTCATTAACTCTCTAAGTTCATTTTTAAACATCAATTCCAAGGGTTCCTAATTTCCCATTTCTTCTCTAACTGTTTAACTCAATATAAATCCAAATAGCACTATCAATATATAAGAAAATCTAGTTCTTTTCCTTTCTTAATTTCATCATATATTCCATCAAGATAATATATACACAACCATGTGAAAGTCTATACAATGAATGCTAGATGCTCCCCCAATGAAATTACATAACAAGATTATCTAAAAGCACCATATCTACAATAAGGACACACATAGCTAACCATTTCAAATCTTATTCCATATATATCTCTATCTCTTTTCTACCTAATGAAAATTCTTACAACATGTATCATTCAATGAATACAACATCCTGTTCCATTACAAGATCATAACCTCGACTATCTCATCATCATGTCCTAATACATAAGAATACATGGTACAAGTACATAATCTCTTTTTCATTATCAATGTCATAATGTTTCAATATACTATCTCAATACATGGAAATTAGCTCTGCATAAAGAAGAATCATAAAGTCCATACAAATCTACAACTACTCATTCTTTTCCATATTCCAAGGATAACTAACATTAAGGATTAATATCTTTCAATCAAGACATACATGAGCATTAACTTATCCACTACCATCCACAAGATATACATAAGATAATCCAATCGTGTCACTTAAATCAATTGATTTCTTTCTAATCTAGAATTACATGCATACTGAATATCCATTTACAACGATCTTATCCAACATGTCTCATTTTGAAATCATCCTATTACAAGCTCTAATACATATGTTCACAAGTTATTAATTACATAGTTCTCGTTACTATTACATCTTCCTAAATATGCAAAAGCACATGATATCAATTTTGAATTACATGAATTATGCTCCAAAGATCCATCCATATGTTGAGACAATATAAATCCATATCCACGCACGCAAGCATCCAACGAAGGACATCCCAATGGAAGAAGGCATCAAACCACCAGACCATGTGGAACCATATAGGAACCAACCCCATGCTAGGAGATGACATGGGTTTCCAACTCACTCTCAAGACCTAGGGTGACACCTAAAAACCAAGGGAATCATGACATTCACAAAGACAACAACCATAACATCATATCACAAGGCTAATCATAAATTAATAAACTCCCAGAGGCATGAATAACAAATCAAGCATAAGGATCATGGTCACATGTAGGAGTGGAGTGTCATCACACGCTATCCTCAGGAAGAAAGGAATAATGTCAAACCTTGGTAGACACGCCACTACGTTCTATCCTCACAAAGAAGGTCAATCCATACCCATGGTAGTTATGCAAATGCTATCCTCATAAAGAAGAGAAAATTCATACTCCTGATATACATACATGCTACCCTCACATAGAAGGGTAATACTAATCCCCTGATAGACATGTTGATCCATCTCAACCTATGTGAGAACAAGGGAGATTATCTTACCATCTCAGATGACCTCAAACCAATTATTATCTTATTAAGTGAATCCCAACCCAGTCAAATTAATTATTAATATTATCACTTGTTTATAACAAGAAAACTTTCAATGTGTCGTGGCGGTTTAGACTTTAAGAATCCAACAGGGAACCACTTAGCAACCTATCTCACTCAACCCCGATCATCACATGAAATCCCACTCCCCCCTAACCATATGCAAAGACCTTAGGGTGAAACATACAGTAAAATAACATCATAACCACACCATGAAGGCTCATAAATGACATAAAAAAAATCACAACATCACTGACACAAACTGAAGCACAATATGAAGCATACATCCAAAATGCAAGCACGATCCTTCACCAAAGCAACATATCAATGATCCAAAGAATAGACATGAGTTAAAAATCTTATCCAAAATTATTTCTAATCCTCAATAATGAGGAAACAACATCCCACTGGAGCTCACATGAACATTCCTCAATAGTGAGGCATTCTTCCTCCCGTTGGAGCAAATCGACATAAGAACAATATCCTTTATGGTAAGGCACAAATACTCTAATCGGAGCATAAAACCAACATAAATATATCAATATGACATCATAAAAACATTTTAGGAACTCAATGCAATCACAAAATGCCTCTGGTAAATACACAAAATCCGGAAAGGAGACTGGGCTGGGCAAAACCATCAAAACTGGCAATTCTAGGTAGAATAGCGCATCAAAAACCTAGACTAGAATTCATGGCAGATATTTTAGTGTTACCATATCATTCTCTAGTGTTTTGGGGTCATTCTTTAGCGTTCTAGTACCAAACATTAGCATTTCAGCCCAAAATGCAAAAATCATTAAAAACAGACAAATTGTAAAATGGAACTTGCCCAGTTTTTCATAAGGACACACAAATGATCAAAATACACTCACATAAGGTGTGGGAGTATGAAATATCATTGGGGAAACACATAAATAAAATATCATGATCATATAAAGAGAAAATGACACCAATTTCCAATCACACCCACACTTCGATGCACGCAGAACTTCACCAAAACTTACACAAAATTTAGGGAGATGCAATAAAGAAAAGATAGTCCAAATCCAATAAAAAAATCAACCATCTCCAAGACAAAGTAAAACAAGATTACAACTCGCAAATTTTAGGGAACAACTCCCAGCATAGTCTCATACACTTAAATCTTGCTAATACACACACAAAATCTTAAGGAGATACAAATGAGACGAATGAAGTCCAAATATCATTCCAAAATCTCCTTAAACTTAAACAAAATCATAGAAAAAAGAGAACAAGGACTCATTAAGGAAAAATGCAAAAATATGCATTCTCAGCAACACACACCATCTCTAATTGCAATACTTCAAATTCCTTTTTCAATCATCTTTAAATTTCTCCCAAAAACCAAATTGAAAACTCAAATATAAAATCCTTTCCCAAAATTAATCTTCCCACAATCGCAATGCAGGCAATCTTTTTGAAATAAATTTGTAGGGAGAGAAACAAAGCTCCAACCTGAAAAATCACAATCCAAGGCAAGAACAACTAACGAAGAGCAATCCAAAATCTAGTGACTCCAATCCAAAATGAAATCAAATCTCCCAGCAATCCAATCCAAAATTCCAAAGCTTCAAACAAATTTTTTTTGAAGAGAATCCAACTCTGGCAATGCACATAAAACTCAATTAAATAGAAAATTAAACTTGAAACTATAGAAATCCACCGACCAATTAGAAAATTCCATTAAACTATATATTATACCTACCATGTGTGAAAACGAGGTAGATAATATAAAACTATATTATTTACTTACCCTTATAGAAACAACCAATCATAAAAGAGGGTAGGTAAACTTTATATTATATCCAATTATGCAAATAATAGTAAAATAATATTCTATTATAAACATTAGTAACAAATAATAAATCAATCATAATAATAATTAAATAAGCAAAATCTTGGGAAGATGGCTTTGCATTTGCGTGGGTGTCATGCTAGGGTCGACGTGCCCTAACCTATGTCTTGCGCTCTGCTTGTTTCATTCCCGGAGGGGGGGGGGGTTTCTTGCTTGCTGGGGGTCGATTTTTGCTTGCCCATGGTCGGGTTTTCCGGACTGCCGCAAGGTTTTTTTTTATTTGCAACCCTTTTCTATTTTTTCTACTTTGGGTTGTCGTTGGGGGTGTGTGGGGTTTTGGGTTTGGGTTTTCTGCCCCTCTTCTTTTTCTTCTTGTGGTATTTTCTCTGGATCCATAGAGAATAGAGGATTATCCTCTTCTCAGATGATCTCTGGAGATCTAGATATGGCAAATCCATCTCATTTAATGCATGCATGTGGAAAGGAACACATTTGTAATTCCCAATCAAGGGCAAGAATCTCTTCTTCAAATGAGCCTTTTCGCATGAAAAAGGTGAATGGTTGTTTGAGGAGATTCCAAGATCGTCCAATTCTGGTTATTCAACCTGAGCAAATTTTAGAGGATGTTGAATATTGGTGTAATCATGCTCTCATATGCAAATTTATTGGTCTTCGTCACTCTATACCTATTTTAGAGTCTTGGGCACGTCGTTTCTGGAATCCTGAAGGAGACATGGAGCTACTTATGATAGCCAATTGTAGACACTTAAAATTGTCATGTCTAATTAAATAAATATTTTATTTATTTAATTATCTAAGCTTAATTTTTCTATTAATTAAATAAATCTTTATTTATTTAATTAATTCATTTATCCTCTTCTAGCCTTATTTCTCATTTAAATAAATACATTTATTTATTTAAATTATCATTTTCCTAAATTAAATAAATATCTTATTTATTTAATTGATCCCATTTCTTCTATTAATTAAATAAATCTTTATTTATTTAATTAATTCATTAGCCTTTTCTACCCATGACACATGTCATTCATCTCTTAATTCATACACTACCTACCCCTTTCATTATTTTATTATTTCTTTTACCTACCCTCTAATCATAGCCGACCTCCTTTTACACCTCTCAATCTTATCCCTCCATTTCATATAGTGTCTTCTATATAAGGAGATGCTTCCTTCATTATCAAACCCTAATCAATCATTCTAATCAATCATCCTAATCAATCATCCTAATCATTCTATGCATTCTAATCATTCATCTTAATCATTCTATGCATTCTAATCATTCATCCTAATCATTCATACTAATCATCTTTTATGCAATTGACTACACTACGATCTTACTTGCAACCACATTCCGTTCTTTGTTGAGCTCTTGTGCATATAAAATCTGAGAGCAAATATATCAAGCAAGATCAATGGAGATAGGAAGAATGGAGATCAAAACCCTATTGGACATGTGATGGTATAATCTTTGTGATTTCATGTGATTTGCATTGTCTTAGGTAATCTTCATATGTTATGGTGGATCTTTGTTGATTGTTAGGCTAGGGTTTTGTGGTTGAATTCATTTAGCCTCTCAATATTGTTATTATTGTTATCCATTTTCACCATATACATTTTGGCACGCCCCGTGGGACATGGATTTTTCTTAGATCTGTGTTTTTTGCAGATTTTTCTAACCCTATATTGCTATTTTGTAAAACAATTTGGAGAATAACCTTGTGTAGCTAGGGTTTTGGACACAAAATCAAGATCTTGGAGAGATTCGATCATATCTCATAAACGGATAGGAAATTTTGCACCAAATTTTTTTTGCAAGTTGAAGAAAGTATTAAGAGCTCTCAATCCAAAATTCAGAATTTTTGGAGCACATTTTCATTTTCTATTAATTTTTTATGATTTTTCATAAAAAATTAATTTTGAGAGAAAATGAGAGAATTTTTTGAATTTTCTTATATTTTTGGAAATCTATAATAATTATACATAGGATCTATTCTTTGTGAATTTAATTTTGATGCAAAATATTTCCCTAAAAATTGGATCTTTAAAAATTAGGGTTTTTCTTTATTTTGATCAGATCTCACAAACGGTTTTTAATTTTAACATAAATTTTTTTGTGTAGGTCAGAAAAAGTATCAGAAAGATTCAGTAAAAATTTCAGATTTTTTGGATTGATTTTGCATTTTATATGAATTTTTTATGATTTTTCATAAAAAATTAATTTTGAGAGCAAATTAGCGAATTTTTTGGATTTTCTTACATTTTTAGAAATCTCTTAGAATTATACATAGGATCTATTCTTTTTTATTTTAAATTTGATGCAAAATCATTCCTCAAAAATTAGATCTTTGAAAATTAGGGTTTTGCATTATTTTACTCATATCTCACAAACTGCTTGGATTTGTTGAAGAAAATTTTTTGTGCAGGTTTGGAAGACCATCAAGACTCTCCAGTAAAAATTTTAGATTTTTTGGATCGATTTTTCATTTTATATGAATTTTTTATGATTTTTCATAAAAAATTAATTTTTGGAGCAAATTAGCAAATTTTTTGGATTTTCTTACATTTTTGGAAATCTCTTGAAATTTTACAGGTGGTCTTTTTTTTATGATGAATCAGATCTTTGAATTGATCAACAAAACGCATTGTTGAAGGCCCCTATTTCACAAAGTCTTTTGGATCTAAAATTTACCTAACTTGTGTGCTTGCAGGAAGGGGTGATCATTTGAAACAATCCAAACTACTAATAAATCTTTGTTGCAGGTCCTTGGCAAGGGTTTTTTGGATTTTTATTGTGTGTCTTGTTTTCATCGACTAGCAAACACTTCAATTGGTGCACTAAAATTGAATCATTGTCTTTTGTGTCTTGAGCAATAGGCTCTTTTTGTTTAATCTTTAGAGGGCCTATCTTCCCGCATGGTCATTAGGACTACTAGTGAGAAGAGAATGACCCAAGTGGTAGCGAGGAAAACCCACCTCTTCCGAACCACTATAAACAACTGTATTCATGGTGAAAACTATGGATAACATGTGCTGATTAGTTCATACCGACACTATGTCTCCCCATAAACCCGTTTGATCAAATTTATTTGATCATTTGTAGGGCGTAACCCCTACCGACTGGGAGCCTTCTGTATTTACAGAGCTGAAAGTGCCGCATGTATGGCCACATGAGCGGATGCCCTTACTAGCACCTTTTTGTTTTAGAAGCCCAAATCCTTCTAATTGTTGGGGTAGGAGGTCGGACCTCTGGTAGCGGCCCACACACATAAGGTTCTTAGTAGAGATACAAAGTTTGCCACGGGGAGTTTTCGTGGGGACTGATGCTTGGCTGACCCGAGAAGTGAGTGCCGAGGGTGGAGCCAGTGAGGTCAAGCATCTAAGTATCCGCTCTGAATAGCGTAGCCTCGGGGGTAAAACCTCATGTGGGATCAACAACTATTGTCTTGGCCAGCCATAAGAATTGTGCTTGACTTATTTTAAACATTCAAACATTCAAAACCAAACAGCAAAACATTGTGTCTTTTGTGTCTTCAAGTGTATACAAAACATTTTTTACATCAAACAACACACTTTTCTTGGAGTCATTCTGAGTCTAAACACTTGCAAACATTGAATCCTCAACAACATTGTGTCCTCTTGTCACGAAAAACTGTCAAACATTCAAATTTGGTCACAACCAACAACTTCACAAATTGGAAAAATTTTATAGTCTAGTAAACAAGAGCAATCAGTTTCGGAATTCTTGAGCTTCCTAGGTTGTTTCTCCAGGTTTTCATCTAGCATTCAACTTGTCTTTGGGTCTCACAAAATCCATCATTGCTTTACACCTTACATTACATTCACATTTGTCTAAACTTGAGTCAAAAGGTCACTTGCTTGTCCTCATCATACTTTGTCAACACACTACATACAACAACACTTTGCTAAGTGGTCCCTCATCAAGGTTTCTTACCTTTGGGTCTCATTTGGTTTTACTTAGAGTCAAGGTCAACTTACCTCATCAAGAGAAACTATCCTCTCTTTGGAAGTCACACCTACTCTACTACATACATACTTGGTCTTACACTTTGGACATTGCAAGCACACTTCAGACTCATTTACATTCCATTTAACTCTTGGTCTTCCATACTCTTTCCAATTTTCATCTAGTCTCTCACATCTTGGTCAATACCTAGTTCATGGTTGAAACTCGTCTTCAAAAATCTAGGAGAGAAATTAAAGAGGCTCAAGAGTCCGCAAACATGAGTTCTTATGAGTATGACAATGATATCTTTTTCAATTCTGATCATACTACATTACCTGACATGGATGTCTATAGAAACATTCCAAATGTTGAGAACATGGACACTATAAACAACAATGCTACACACAATGACAATGTGGATAACTTTTCAGTACATTCAGCAGATGTGGAAGAATCCATTATGAATCCCCATTTCAATCGATTGGTTGAGGAAATAATGAGGAGGGATAGACAATACTTCTTACAAATGATGGCACAAAGTGGAGCCAAGATACCTCATGATTTTGACATGTCTCAAATAATGGAACATAGACCTTTGCAACAACCTCACTCCAATATGGATCAAAGGAGACCTAATAGAGGAGGAAATAGAGGACCACATATGGTACCTGAATCACCATCAGCTTTGCTTCAAAAACCAGAGGTTCCACATACACATGGTCAAACATATGATACCCACCTTCGCAGACCATTATGGAAGTCTTATGCAGACAGATATGCTCAATCACATACCAATGCTAAGGATCAACCACCAAAGCAATTGGATATTCAAAGGCATGCTCAAAATTTGGACACAAGGAAACCTCGTGTCAAATTTGGGGGTAACACATTAGAACATGACATGCCTGTAGAGTATGGTATACATGGACAAAATAGATATTTCATTCCTCAACATGAATCTATACCAAGTGCTCCATATATGCAGCATCACTATAGACCTCCTCCATATGAACATGTGTATGATCAATATCATCCATATATGCAACATGCTCCTCCTCCAATTGGTGCCTCAAGCATGGGGTATGGTCCAAGAAGTCGATATCCACCTAAGAGCAATTTGGAGCAACAAATCAGGGACTTACAAAAGAAAATGGAGGACATAAATACACCGAAGCCAACATACACAATGAGAGACATATGTCCTTATCCATTTGACAAGAGCATTCCAATGCCTCCATTTCCTACACATTTTGTGACGCCTAAATTTGACAAGTATAGAGGAAAAGGGGATCCTAAGGCGCACATAAGACAGTTTTTCACAGCTTGCATTGAGGTAGCAGCAGAAGAGACATATTTGATGAGATTATTCCCACAAAGCTTAGGTGATCAAGCTATGGAATGGTTCTCCCAACTTCCACCTGGAATTAAGTCATGGGGTGACTTAGCAGAGGCATTTATTCAACATTTCTCCTACAATATAGAGACAGACATATCAGTCACTACTTTATGCAACACCAAGCAAAAAGAGGGAGAGTCTTTTGCATCATTTTTACAAAGATGGAGAAATCTAGCCAGCAGATGCTCTTGTGAAATTCCACAAAAACAAATGGTAGAAATGTTCACCCAAAATGTTAACAAAGAGATTGGTTATGACTTAAGGAAAGCTTGTTTGTCCACCTTCAAGGACGTCATTGAAAAAGGCTTAGCGACAGAAAAGGTCCTAATTGAACAAGGAGTCATTAAAATATTCAAGGAAAACAAAGATGACTTTAAAGGAAAAGACAAGCCAAGATTTTGGAATAAAAACAAGAATACAGTCAATGATGGTGTTGTTGATGCCAACACAGTGCATCCCAAATTCATTTTTTCTGGATCAAGTTCTACAAACAATCAAGTGAATACTCAAACAACTTCTAGATCACGAAGGAAGTATACCCCATTGGGAGAACCACTTGAGTCAGTTTTCAAGAAGTTAGTGGCAAACAAGGTGATCACAATTCCAGATTTCCTGCCATATGAACCAAAGGTCAAACCAAATTGGTGGAATGATGATGAGTATTGTGAATTTCATAAGAGCAAAGGTCATAAGATAGGAAATTGTCATCGACTGAAGAACATCATACAAGATCTCATTGATAGAGGTGACATTGAGATTGAGGGACATTCGTCTAATCAAGAACATGAGATGTTTAAGGAACCATTCCCAAAACATGACAAAGGAAAAGCTAAAGCCATAGATGATCAAACCAATTATACTAGAGCATCCTACAACTATGATTCAACTATAAATCACATATCAATGGACAATTACGTCTCTACTATTATCATCAAGGACAAAGCGTCTGAGAATTCTACTCAGAGACCCAAGATTGTCCTAAAAGGTGTTGGATCTTCTTCGGAACCTACCTCTGAATGTCATGTTACAACTCGCTGAAGTAAATTCACTTTGCAAGGTGCTCCAACTAAAAACACCGCTTCTTCATCAACCAAACCTGAGTATGACCTTGTAGAACAGTTAGGGAAGACACCCGCTCTCATCTCCATCCTTGAGCTCTTACGCATATCCCTCGCACATAAAGCCATTCTTGACAAAATCTTGAGAGATACTGTTGTTCCTACTGATCTGAATGTGGACCAGTTTCAAGCCATGCTGGGATACCTTTCCATTCCACATTCACTTACTTTCACAGAAGCTGATGACGCCTCTGTAAGTCAACCACATAATGCACCATTACACATTGAAGCCTTCTTACACAAACATAGAATCAAACAAGTCCTGATAGATGGAGGAGCAGGTCTAAACATTTGTACATTGAACACTATTAAACAATTGGGATATTCTGAAAAGGCTATGAATTCTTCAAACAAAATTACCATCAAGGCATATGATGATGAAGAACGTTCGTCCAAAGGCACAGTCACCTTACCTCTCAGAGTTGGGCCAGTTACAAAGGATGTGGTTTGTCAAGTATTTGATCTGGATCTCACATACAACATATTGCTAGGACGTCCTTGGATTCATGAAATGAGGGCAGTCCCATCTACATATCATCGATGTATCAAGTTTCCACACAATGGAGTTGAAGTGACCATCAAAGCAGATCCAAATCCATTCATATATTGCAACAATCTGCGACCTAGATCAGAAATAACAATCCCAGTTAATAGAGAAGCTATTCCTTCATTAGCATATGTGGATTCAGAATCATTGACAATTTCTACATCCAAACAAGCAGAGCTCAAAGAAAAATTCAAGATTAAAGACCCGGGATGTGGTGAGTATATCTTTCATTTTGACCAACTCCCACTATCTGCTAAGGTATTCGGTCAACAAGAACAACCTACAAACAATTTGCAAGGAATTGGGTGTGAACCACCTAGTGTTGTGGCTACTAAGTCTGAATGCAAATCTCCTCTAGTGGTGCAAGCATCTCTTGATATCAATAGTCCTAAGAGTGGTTCCAGCGAAGAATCTATTGAGTGTATCGCCAGTCCTCTTGAGAACTCACATAGCTTTACCATTTCATCCACTCATTCCATTTCCACTCCACTTCCAGACTTGGATCAACAAGAATTACAAAAGCCCTTACCAACTGGGGATCAAAAATCACACTTTGAAAAGAAAAATTTAAAAGTCAAAACTAAAGAAAAGTCCTTTAGTCCAAATCAAAATAAAAAACTATTGGACTCTGCAAAAATCAAGGTCAAGGATAAAACTCCTATGAAGCAAAAAGAACAAGAGTTGATCTCCCCTAATATCAAAATAACTGGGGGCAAAAGTTCTACAATTTCAAGTCAAAAAGCACACTTGTTGATCCTAAGTCTCCATCATGCTATCCTACTTTCACTTCTTTTCGCAATCATAAGCCTTCATCACTCATCTACTTGTTCCACACATCCTTTCCCTTCTGGTGATACATCATGGACCTTTAATGGAGCTTCCTTGAAGGACTTTGTTATCAGGGATGCCCAAACTTCTTCAGGTGACACGCATATGGGCCTACGTAGTCCACACACTAGTCATTCTATCTCAGTTCCTTTATCAAGGAAGACAGTCACTCAAGCTACACATCATTCAGTCAAGGAATAATGCAACTACAATCACAAGGTAAAGCCTCACACATTTGAGGTGGGTGCCTTGGTTCTCAGAGTAAATCCCAAAAATCAGCAAGACAGAGAGAAGAAGGGCAAGTTCGAACCAAACTGGCTTGGTCCTTACATTATTACAGCAGCATATGGATCTGGTGCATATCAGCTCTCAACTACAGAAGGTGAACCTTTGGAGGATCCTATCAACAACATGCACCTTCGCAGGTTCTACACATAGCTCTTTGGAATATCCAAAAAATTCAAAAATACAAAAAAAAAAAAAAAAAAATTTAATATACAAAAAAATCAAAAATTTCAAAAATACAAAAAAAATCATAAAAACAAAAAAATCGTTACTTGGTGAAAACCTGGCAAACAGGCGCCTTGTGACACAAAAAACATTGAAAAATCGAAAAAAGTAAAGAGAAATAATTTCGTCCAACGGTGAAAACCACTTTGGTGGCGCCCTGGGCAAGTACCATGGTGAAAACTGGGTCACCAGTGCCATGCGTAGAGACATTGCTCCTCCCTCCTTCAGGATTCTCTTTCATCATTTCACTTTGCACACACTCACAACCTATTCGTTCATAACAAGCTTACCCATTCCCATCATGGCTTGTCAATTGATCTACCCAAGATTGGTTAGCCATTCATAATAAACATTCCTTTTCATCCCTTTCCATCCATAATAAATCAGATCCTATCTGTGGCTAAGGCAAAATCCTACGTCTAGTAATGGGTGTGGAACTGAGAACATCACATGTTTCGAGGAGTACAGTTTTTTCCAGCTTTCTTCAGTTTATCTGCACACAATCCGCAATAAAACAACATTTGCATCACAGATCCGCAATAAAGTTTCATCTTCTCCGCAATAAAGTATCAGTTTCATGGATTTAGTCAGTTTTAGATGAGACACAGCAGCAACAGTGGGCTTCAACAAATCAAATCTTTCAACAGACTCAGACAACATTATGGTTCAGTGCTATCTATCCTTTCTGTGAAAGTAAATATTGTGACCACAATCAAATAAGACTTATACAAGTGACAAGAGACACTAAACTTGAGGACTACAGTGGATGTTGGTGTCGAGTCTTGGTTTTCTTTTGATTTCATCTTTTTTGGTGACATATCTTTTAGCTTTTCCGGGATGTCTTTGACTAGAGATTTTATCTCCAGGATGTCTTTGACTAGAAAGGCGAGGATGGGGTATCGTCACCTATTTGTATTTGCTGTCTGTGGATTGTCTCTTAGTAATGCTATGACTTGTCCAAGGATATGAGGACACTATGAGTCTAGTGTGAACTGGGGCATTCCTTGTTTGTGACTGTCTTATCTCCATGCAAACAGGTACAATGACTTTCTGGGTCAAACATATGCCTCGATTGTCATAACCTATTTTACCATAATAAAGCTCAATGATGATAACGCACAAGAAGCTCTTTCACTTTCATATCTTCTGTCTTCCATCCCCCTTTCTTGATTGACTTCCATCGTCCTTCTCGAGTCCATGTAGCCTACTATCACATGACTGAGTATAATGACACACCAAAAACATTTGCATTTCATGTAGTTGCACCTACATTACCACATATAAGCATTTCATACATACATATAGATATCACAACTGCATCACATCCTGCACACAACACCTGTTAGCACAATTTACATTTGCATTATCATATTCATCTGCATTACTTACATTCACATTTGCATCATGCATACACATATAAAACATAAACGAACAAAAAATAATAATATTGCATTGCATCATATACATATTTGCATCAATATCATAAGCATCACATAAGAACATCTCATCACATAGGTACACATGCATATAGCTGCCGCAAAGATGAATCATCTCATATATATATAAAGTGTCATGATACAATGATGTCAAAATCATATGGCTACAATCACCCGCAAGTGTCTACATCATTATACAACATGGTACAAAACTGATACAGAGGAACTCACTGATCACTCCTGCCAACACTATTGGTAGTGCTAATCCTATCCATGTCATGGTATCCCATGCCACGTGTCCCACCCTCATCTCCAGTCTTGGATCCTAGAACACTTGTCTAAGGGCATCCCTGTCTCCGTCTTGATCGTACGGAATTAGCTCCCCATCAATCGGTATCCGCATAATCCTATATACATCCTCCAGGGTGACTATCATCTCACCCATCGGCAGATGAAATGTGCACGTCTCAGAGTGCCATCTCTCAGCCAGTGCAATCAGCAAACCCATGTTTGCTCAAAACTCAGGCACTTACAACACATGTCTCAAACCCATCTCCTCGATGGCAGCTCTATCCTCGAGCGACAACTCAGGTCGCAACCTCTGCGTCGACGGGAATCTCTCCCGTGACTCTAGCATCGGTAAATACTCCTGCAGTCAAACAACTCAATCATGTCAGTTATAGTGGCATTTACTGTTTATCACAAAATGCTACTCGCTATCTAAATGCATATGGCTATCTACCCTAGTGACACTCACTGTTCATCACAAAGTACTACATGTGTGACACTCCCTGTTCATCACAAAGTGTTACTCACATTTGCACTCCCTGTTCATCACAAAGTGCTGCTCATATTTCAGTACTCCCTGTTCATCACAAAGTACTCTATCTTGGTACTCACTGTTCATCACAAAGTGCCTTGATTTATCCTAGTCTTCCTAGAGGACCTGCTTGAGTGTATCCCCTCAACAGCTTATCCAATCGACAACATATGTTCATCACAGAACTGCCGATTTGACCTAGAAGGTGCAAATTCATACTTTTCAAACGCAAACATGCTTACATGACATAAACGCGCTCAAAGACTGCATAGACGCGCCTGAAAAACACAGACGCGCCTTCTTGACACAGACGTGCCTATGCTTTGCATAGACGCACTTGGGAGACACAGAGGTGCCTTCTTCGCACAAACGCGCCTGACCATCACAAACATGGCCACAATTGACGCAGACGCGGGTCCAGACACAGACGCGCCTAGCGAACACAGACGCGCCTGGTACCAACGTAGACGCGCCTGGACGTTTTTTGACACTTTTTGGACCCTAGTCTAAGCGCATTTATTACCCTATTCAACATGCATTAATGACAAAATTAAATGCGTCAAAGTACGAGGAGGTTTGGTGGTACTTACCGGCTCTCCTGCCTCTGCTGGCCTCTGAAATCGACGAACGCGGTCGAATATGTGAGTGAAAGCCATCGCTGTTGACTGCTCCTGCTCTATTTTCGCTCTGTAATATGCTCTTGTGAATGTGTAGATGACAATGAGGATGTATTTTCCCCCGTGGTCTATCTTATAGCCTACCCTAGCCCTCGCATTCATTTCCCGAGTCAGTCTTCGTTATCCCGTGACTTTGTCATTTTATCCGGTCAATCCATTCTATCTTGTCTTTCTTATCAAGAGATTGTCTGCAATCTTTTCAGACATTTTCATCCAATCTCTCGAGGGGGCATATCATTCCCATTCTGGGGCAACTCTGTATCAGTTCATCTTATCTTATTTGAAACAACGCGACAAGCCGCATTGTCTCAAAGAGGGGCAAAATGTAGACACCTAAAATTGTCATGTCTAATTAAATAAATATTTTATTTATTTAATTATCTAAGCTTAATTCTTCTATTAATTAAATAAATCTTTATTTATTTAATTAATTCATTTATCCTCTTCTAGCCTTATTTCTCATTTAAATAAATACATTTATTTATTTAAATTATCATTTTCCTAAATTAAATAAATATCTTATTTATTTAATTGATCCCACTTCTTCTATTAATTAAATAAATCTTTATTTATTTAATTAATTCATTAGCCTTTTCTACCCATGACACATGTCATTCATCTCTTAATTCATACACTACCTACCCCTTTCATTATTTTATTATTTCTTTTACCTACCCTCTAATCATAACCAACCTCCTTTTACACCTCTCAATCTTATCCCTCCATTTCATATAGTGTCTTCTATATAAGGAGATGC
This sequence comes from Cryptomeria japonica, assembly GCF_030272615.1. Classification (NCBI taxonomy): domain Eukaryota; kingdom Viridiplantae; phylum Streptophyta; class Pinopsida; order Cupressales; family Cupressaceae; genus Cryptomeria; species Cryptomeria japonica. The sequence goes on from NC_081414.1 coordinate 155,835,212, forward strand.
TTCCTTCATTATCAAACCCTAATCAATCATTCTAATCAATCATCCTAATCAATCATCCTAATCATTCTATGCATTCTAATCATTCATCTTAATCATTCTATGCATTCTAATCATTCATCCTAATCATTCATGCTAATCATCTTTTATGCAATTGACTACACTACGATCCTACTTGCAACCACATTCCGTTCTTTGTTGAGCTCTTGTGCATATAAAATCTGAGAGCAAATATATCAAGCAAGATCAATGGAGATAGGAAGAATGGAGATCAAAACCCTATTGGACATGTGATGGTATAATCTTTGTGATTTCATGTGATTTGTATTGTCTTAGGTAATCTTCATATGTTATGGTGGATCTTTGTTGATTGTCAGGCTAGGGTTTTGTGGTTGAAGTCATTTAGCCTTTCAATATTGTTATTATTGTTATCCATTTTCACCATATACACCAATAACTATTTTCTGGTTATTTTTTCCAACCTGGCAGACAGGAACAAGGCTTTTGAGGGTGGCCCTTATTTTTTCAACTAGGTGGAACTCTTTAGCAAACGTTGGCATATTGGCTTTAATTCCGTTGAGGAGCTTCCCTCTTGTGTGCCCGTGTGGATTCGATTACCGAGGCTTCCATTGGAATTCTGGAGAGAAGATATTCTTCACTCAATCTCACTGCTTCTTGGTAAACTTGTGGGTTCGGCTTCACAAACTCAAGATCGAAAAGTAATTTCCTACGCTCATATATATGTAGAAGTTGATTTAAATAATCCTTTGCTAGACTCTATGGAAATCTATTTGGGGACATCTTCTTGGATCCAACAGCTGGACTATGAGACCCTGCCATTTGGATGCAAAATTTGTCTTGAATATGGTCATTTACAACGAAGATGTCCCATAAATAAATCTTTTAAATTGGTTGTTTCTGATCCTCCTCACTTTGCCTAATGGTCCTATTGATAAAGATGGCTTCATTCCTATCAAACCTCAGAATAAGGACAAAGGAAAGAAGCAAACCTTGTTGGATAGGCAAAATGATGTCACCCTAAATAGGTTTTATGTTCTAGATGATTTGGTCCAAGAGGAAGGAGTTCCAGTTGAAATGTCCTTGGGTGCCCAATTTCAACATGAGGTGCTAGATGGGGATTCCAAGAAAGAGGGTCGGGCTCTATCTTTGGAGAATCAACAGGATGTTCAAATGGTTACGGATTTCCCTTCCCATGTTCAGGATAACAAAGATCTTAGTGGGTCATAGGTCCCTGAAGGTGTAGTGGTCATGACGTCTACTCATCCTTCCACTTTAGTGGCCTCAGGTTATGTGAAGAGTAACAAAGCCCCATCTGTTTTAGGCTTGTAGTAGAAGACCCTCAAAAAGGGTTTTAGACAAACCTTTAAGGAGTGGACGAAAAATGGATCAGGAAAAGGTTAAGCTTATTGGTGATACTTTGGTTTAGTCGGGGTTTGTGAAGTCCATTGATTCCCACTTCTCTCAACCATATAAATGATTGTGCTCTCATGGAATGTAAGGGGGTTGAACAACATCCCTAGACAAAAGGTTGTTCACATATTAATTGACTCGTAGTCTCCTGATGTTGTTTTTATTCAGGAAACCAAGCTTTCAGTGGATGGTTTGGCCAATTGTTCTTTGTGTGTCTGGCCCCAGGGCCTTTGGAAGTGAGTAAGCTCTCATGGCAGTTTAGGGTTGGGGGGTGGGGGGGGGGGCGATTACTTGCTTCTGTAACCCAAGGAAAGTTTCCCCTTTGTGGTGGTTTTCTAGTAGGTCTTCCATTGCTATGGTCGCTTCTAGCATTGAGACTAGAGAAAGATGTCTCTTCTCTAATATTTATGCTCCTAGTGATCTTGTGGGTAAGTCGCATCTTTGGGCTCACATCAATCTTGCTCGGGCTCAAGATCCTTTCCTCCCCTAGATTTTGGCTGGAGATTTTAATGTCGTTAGTAGTTTGGAGGAAAAGCAAGGTGGGTTATTCAGGTTTGATCCTTCCTCAAATTTACTCAGAGATAATATTGGTCTCTTGAATCTCATTGATGTGAAGCCAATTAATGGTGTCTTTACATGGAATAATAGGAGGAGTGGTGTTTAGGCTATCTTTGAAAGGCTTGATAGATTTTTGGTTTCCTGCTATTGGGTGCATGATAGGTGGTCCACCAGTTCAAAAATTCTTGATTGGAGGGGTTTTGATCATTGGCCTATTAAGCTTTCTATTACATCTTTTAGAACCTCCAAAAATCCCTCTTTCAAATTTCAATTGATGTGGCTTCGTGATCAGTCATTGAAGGATCTTATGGCTGATTGGTGGTATGAAGGGGTGCCTACCCACGGGCGGGCTATGTACACCTTTGGGAAGTGATTACAACATGTGAAATATAGGCTAAAGAGGTGGAATAAACAATGTTTTGGGAATCTACATAGACACAAGATGACAGCTCAGTCTAAGTTGGATGAGGTTACACGTCAAATTAGGGATCAAGGGATGATTGTGGAGCTTAGTATGGCCAAGTCCCTTGCTCTTAAGGACTTAGAAGAGTGGGAGTTGCGTGAGGAGATTTTCTGGAAACAAAAGTCTCGTGTGGATTGGCTCCAAGAAGGTGATAGAAAAACATTTTTTTTCATAATTTTGTTAAGGCTCAGAGGTATGGTAACTCTATTACCTCTCTCATATCTTCAAAAGGGGTTCATCTTTCATCTAAAGAAGAAATTGCTATGGAAGCTGTCAGTTATTTTTCTAATTTGTTTACCAAAGAGGATCTTGAAGCTATGGTGGAAGAGAGGGCCATCTTGAACTTTATTCCCCCTCTTGTCTCTGTTGAAATGAATGGTGCTCTCTTGTGCCCCATTTTGTTGTTTGAACTTGAGGGGGTCGTGCTTCAAATGTAAAAAGGCAAGGCTCCTGGCCCTGGTCCAAGTTTCCTATTGATTTTTTTCAAGAATTTTCGGAGATTATAAAGTATGATCTTCTAGATGTGGTTCAAGAATCTCATAGGAATAAACAAATTTACTCAAATCTATGAATTCTACCTTCTTGGCTCTCATTCCTAAAAAGGAGGGGGCTAATAGCTTGGATCAGTACATGCCTATTATTTTATGCAATGTTGTCTACAAGATAATCACTAAATTGATTGTTGAATGACTCGAACCTCTCCTCTGCACTTTGGTTTCTAAGGAGCAAGGTGGTTTCATTGATGGAAGACAGATCCTCAATGGAGTTGTGATAGCAATGGAGGCTATTCATTCGATGGCTTCCTCTAGGGAGAAGGCTATGTTTATTAAAATTGACATGGCCAAAGCTTATGATAGGGTGAGTTGGGATTTCTTACAGAAGATCCTTTTGTCTTTTGGTTCTGGAGAAGAGTGGGTGAATTGGGTTCTTAGTTGTGTGACTTCTACCTCTTTCTTAGTTCTTATTAATGGGGAACCCTCATAATTGTTTAGCGCTTCGCAGGGGCTTCAGCAAGCGGACCCTTTATCTCCCTATTTATTTATTCTCATGGCTGAAGGTCTTGGCAGATTTCTCACTTCCCAGGTGAGGCATGGTCTTATTCAGGGCTGGAGTTGGAGCAATGCTCTACCTCCCTACTCTCATCTTTAGTTTGTGCATGACACAGGTTTGATGGGTAGAACCAGAATCAATGAGGTAGTGAATTTCAGGAGAGATTTGGATATCTATTGCAAAGCCTCAGGTCAGAAAATTAATGAAGATAAATCATCCATATATTTATTTAATACTCCTTGGCTTATTCAGAATAGGATTGCCAGGATCCTCAAGTTTCAGACGCGGTCATTTCCTTTGTTGTACCTTGGGATTCCTTTAGATTTGGGGGTTCAACATAGAGAATTTTGGCAAGGAATTTTGGATAAATTTCATTGCAAGATTAATCATTGGACTTACAGGTGGTTATTCTCTGCTAGAAGAGTGATTCTTCTGAAGACTGTGGTGCAAGCGCTTCCCATTTATAGGTGTTTTGTGCATGCTCCCCCCTCCATCTTTGTGAGAGAGTTTGATGTTCTTTCCCGTCAATTTCTTTGGTCTGGTAGTTTTCTTTCTTCTAAGTGGAGTTTAGTTAAATGGGACTCTGTTTGTAGAGCGAGACATGCTGGGGGTCTTGGCCTCAGATCTATTGCTTTGGTTAGCAAGGCCTTGGCAGCTAAGTTGTATTGGAGGTGGTGTAACAGTCAAGATCAGGACTGAACCAAGATTTTAACCCACAAGTATCTCCCTGGTGCTAATGATCATGAGGTACCTTGTCTTAGTTTAGTGGGAAGGGGCTCTTGTATCTGGGATACTCTTTAAAAAGGTACCTGTAGCGTCCTAAAATTGCGACACTTGCAATTTCTACTGCATTTGGGTCTTCACGATGGCGATGCAACACGGAACCTGAATGGAGACCCCGAAACCTGTTTATGACACCAAAAACTGCATTTCTCAGCACCCTGGCCTGATCCTCTTTGCACCCTGCTGTCCCGGGAGGTGGGACCATGGCGCCCAGCGCCCTGGTCCCTGGCCCTATTTTGGGCCCAGTCTCTTATGGGGTCTCAGGTTTTTATGTTTGCAAATTGGAAAATAACATTTCCTGGTCGGCCTAAGGTCGGGAAAATCAGTCTATCAGCCCTAATTGACAAGTATATAAACTACATTTCCTCTCTCAAAAAAGGAGGAGGACATATGTGAGCAAGGCGCAAAAGCAATATTCAAACATTCAAGCGTTCAAGCATTCAAGCATTCCTTCAAGCAATTGAGCATTTTAAGTCTCCATTCAAGGCTAAGTGTTGCATTCAAGACAAGGATTCAACCATTGAAGAGGAGATCACTTACAACACATTACATACTACATACATTACACCTTCGCATGTAAGAATACAAACATTCTTACAACAAGGTATCAGTACTTGTTTACATTACAAACATTTACATTTACAACATTCTCATTTCTTGGTTAATTCCAAAACCGGGGTTTGACCTAAAGGCAAACCCCTCATCCCTAACCCCCCAATCGTCCTCTCTTTTCTGTGTGTAGGTTGCAGGTACGCGGCTGTAATTGGAGATCTGGAATCCTTGTGCAGAGACGAACAGATCCACCTTCGTTTCGTGGATTTTTCGGAGGACCGTGTGCACGCCGGGCGCCATCGTCCCGTCAAATTTCGCTCAAATTTGCAGAACAACACCGTCTTGACATTTTACTGCTAATTCCAGGTCTGCAACTTCATCTCATATCCCTATCTCTGCTTATAAGCGAATATTTCCCACTTTACATGCATTTCTAGTTCAATCTTTCTATCTACATTTCTTTACAAAAGAGGGTATCCTTGATGTCTTAACCCTTGAAACTCATTTGGAATCCAATCTTGCATTGCTTGGGATTGGATCTTGTGGGTTTCAACCCCTCTTTTAAATGTAAAGTCTCCCCTAAGTGAAAACCATCAACCCTAGTGACTCTCCCTTCTCTCTCCTTGGAGTTGGGGAGGGGAGAACGACTAGGGTTTGATTTTTCCGCTTTACATTTTGGTGAACCTGACGTGAACATCCTCATTCTGATTATTCATGGTTAGATCTGAAAATTTTGTTTCCTTAATTACATTTCTATGTTTGATCTTTTGCAAATTTTAGAGGCTAATTGCACAAAAACCCTAAAATTTTCTTTTTAGTAATTAAACTTGTGAAATGTTTAATTGTTAATGCTGGTTTCAGATCTACCCTTCTATTGCAAATTGTCAATTCATATTTGTGCTTTAATTCTGAAAATTAAGTGGTTAAGTGTCAAAACCCTAATTTTTAAAACCTTCTTGATTCAACCTTTGACTGATAATTTCACTAATCAAAACACCTCCAAATCGGCTGTAACTTTGGATTCCGCAATAAAATCACAATATCTTTCATCCCTGAAAATTTGGAAAAAAGTTGCGAGGACCGTGTGCACCCCGAGCGCCATCGTCCTTGACATTTTTTCCAAAATTTTGGGAGCTAGATCTTACTGTATTTTTCTGCTAAAATCCAGAATTTTGGCTGATTTTATCAAATTTAACACTTTCAAAATTAAAGTCAAAGTTGGATGTAGTGATTGCTTGGATTGAGGCTTCTAATCATTCAAAAATTGTTGAAATTGAAATTTCTATCAAAATTGTGTTTCTTACAGTCCTAAATCTGAGAAGTGTGTTAGCATTTATTCGAAATTTCAGTACTTTATTCAAATTTTTGCAGTTTGTGACTTTTGAAATTAAGTGTTTAATTGCAACAACCTTGATTTCCATTTTCAAAATACGAATTTTGCATGAAATCGAGTCAACTTTTAAATTTCAAAACTTGCATTGCTTTTAGTATTCCCTCCAAAATCATAAAATTCAAAATTTCAGTTTCCCTCTCTTTTTCAAAATTCAAATTTTGCATTTTTCAACAATCTTGGTAGGGTTCAATTTTGAGATTGCAACTTTAATTTGGCCTATCTACAGATTGTAAAATCACTCAATTTTTTCAGATTAGCTTTAAAATCATCATAACTTTCATCCCTGAAAATTTCGAAAAAAGTTGCGAGGACCGTGTGCACTCCGTTCGCCACGGTCCCGGACATTTTTTCCGAAATTTCGGGAGATTGTCCTGATTGTATTTAACAGCTTAAATCTAGGAGATTGGCTGATTTTATTGAAATTTGCTACCTCTAAAATTCAAAATCTTCTCTCTTTCTTTAGTGCATGAGTTTTACAACAATAAGCCCTACTTACACTATTCCCGTTAGACGAAGCCTTAGAGTTAAGTCTTTCCAAGGTGTAATTACCGAGGAGATGGAACCTAATTTGAATGGCCTTTTTAACGAGGACATGGGTAATTCCTCTAATCCTCTTAATGATGAAGAAGCTCTTCATGAGGTTTCTGTAGAACAACTTTCAAAATTGGATAACCAATTTGATGATTTTCGGCACTGGATGTCTCAAGAATACCCCGATAGTCAAGCTCTTTCATTAATTGAGGGTCTAAAATGTATGGTTCAAAGTGATAAGAATGGAATTGATATTTTGCGTGGTATTGCACACATTGTGGATTCAAATGTGATGCCTATGAAAAGTTGTGCCAAAACCTTAGGTTATACACAACCTCCTACTCAAGTCAATCATTCTATTCCTTTGATGACTCCTATTGCTAGTATACCTACTTTTACATCAAACATAATGACTACTTCAACACAAGACATTCCCCCTATGATCACCAGTCATGGGGGCAATCCTTCTTCTTCAATTAACCCTCTTCCTTCATTCAATCCGACTTCTTCATTCATTCCTTCAATAAGTGTTCCTATTATATCACCACAAATGAACATGACGCAAGGGGGCAATTCATTTTCCATTCCTCCTTGTAGTGTTCCTCCTGTCCAATCATCTCCTATGACTAACTATCATAGTGTCCCACCACCTTACTCTCTACCTTCTTTCAATAACATAACACCTCCATCACAATCTAACACGTCTAATATGAACTCTTCGACTGAAGCGACCATTAACAATCTTGCACAAACTGTCTCTTCTTTACAGCAACAAATTGCCTCTATGAATCAATCTAAGTTTAGTGTGCCCACATTTGATGTGGCAAGCCCACTTTCTCTTGACATTGTTCGAGCTATCCCCCCTAAACATGTTGAAATTCCGCATTTGGAGCTTTATAATGGTAAGGGTGATCCTCTAACACATGTTAAGACCTTTCAAACAATATGTACCGATTTTGTTTATGACCAAAGGTTGCTTGCAAAACTGTTTACTAGAACATTAAGAGATAAAGCCCTACAATGGTATTGCTCGTTGCCTTCCTATTCTATTTCTTCTTTCGAACAACTTGCAAATGCTTTCATTCAACAATTTCAAAACAATATAAGTCCTAAAGTTACTTTGATTGATTTAATGCATTGCAAACAAGGTGTTAAAGAAAAAGTGACTGATTTCATTGGTAGATATAAGCATTTGTATGCTCAAATTTCTTTTCCAGTGCCTGACAATGATATTCAAAGAATCTTTATTTCTAATTTACAAAAAGATATTAGAGAAAAACTCCTATTTTCTGAGTTTACTTCTTTCCAACAGTTGTGTGCGACTCTTCACAATTATCAACTGACTGTGAGTCAAATGGAACAAGCAAATCCTATGGCTCCGGGTGATAAGGGTGATAGTAGTCAACAACCATTTGGGAAGTTTAAACCGAACAGAGAGTCCATTAAATTCAATGAAAACATCATCAACAACAATGTGAATGCAACATCAGGTGTGCCTCCTATTTCTAAGTTTTTCAAGAAAGAAAGAAAGTTTACTCCTTTGAATGAATCATTGCATAGTATTATGAATAAGTTATTGGAACAAAATGTGCTTACTCTTCCTCCTATAAGGCAAATAGATCCTGCAAAGATTAATTCACCCTATTTTGATAACAAATCATTTTGTCAATTTCATCGTCATCCTGGGCATGATACTGAAAAATGTTTTGCTTTAAAAGGTAAAATTCAAGATTTGATTGATAATAATACTATCTCTATTTCTGGAGTGAATGATAAAGGCAATACATCTGTAGCTCCTCCTAACCAAAATCTTCAGATTTTTACTGATCCATTGCCTTCTCATACCTCTAATGCGATAGATACTACTAATTCCTCTGTCTCACCTGATGATCTCGTGTCTATGACTCCGAATGTGATTAACTTTGTAGAGCAGCAGAAAATCCCTAAAGAACCTTCCATCACCTTTGATTCCAGTGAAACTATCAGGGCACCTGATGGTCCTTTATATATAGTTGCAAAAGTCAAGAATACACCTTGCCGTGGAGTGCTAATTGATCCTTCTTGCATGGTTAATGTCATTACTGAAGAATTTATTTTTACTTTGCAACTGAATCAAGTGATCTATGATGAAACAAATGTGGTTGTGAAACTATTTGATGCATTTTCTTCTCCTGCAATTGGTTCTATTACATTACCTATTGAGGTCCATAACAAATCTCTTGATGTGAGTCTTGCTATTATTCCATCATCCGAACAATTTTGTGTGAAGCTAGGCTATCCTTGGCTATCTTCCATGAAAGCTATTGCTTCTCCTATTCACAAATGTTTGAAATTTCCCCATAATGGTGAAGTTGTTACTGTCAATCATAGTCTCTTTAAACCAGCTGAAAGAACTTCTAGCGTTCCTATTGATTACTTTTGGCCTAAACAATTCCAATCTCTTCCTCCGCGAAGTGATCATCTTTTCAAATCTTATCAAGAGTGGAAAAAAGATATGATCCTATCTCTAAGTGAACCTAGAACACCCAAACTTGATATTCCTATCGTTCTTGAGAAGGAAGTTCTTCCTTTGAAAGATAAAACCAATGTCTTTCCTCAAGAAGATTCCCAACCCATCCCTATGGATGTAACTATGCCTATGTCTAATAAACTTTCTAAAGGTAGAGCTATACCTCCTTGTCATGATGGGCTTGGTCTCCTTCCTAAACCAAATATTCCTCCTTTATATGGAGTAGTTCCTCCTCCTTCCTATTATGGAGAGAAGAGACCTTCCTCTTCTCCTATTGTTCAACCTAAGAGACCACAACCTAAACACCCAAGTGATAAGGATGAGAACATTCCTCCTCCTCACTCTTCTCAACTTCCTACTAAAACTAGACGAAATCGTTCTGCACGTGAACGCCGACGAAAGCGTCGTCTTAGAGCTCAGGCAGCTGCTTCTCAAACTTTGCAATCCCCCAAAACACCTTCAGCTAGTATTATTCCATTTTCTCCTCAGCCGAAAATTGAGCCAAAATCTCCTAAACATAAGGTGCATGATGGTCTTGATCCGGTGCGAGTTAAATATCCTATTTTTATAAATCTTGATGATGATATAAATGTTATTCATGATGAAAATGTTATGCATGATGAAAATGTTACTCCTGTTCATTCTGATAGTGAATATGAATATGTTGATGTTGATAACCATTTATCTAACGAATTTTCTAAAGCACTTATCCTAGCTCCTAGACAAGAACAACGTGGCTCGGAACATGAACATAGCCCTTGTTTGGATCTTGTGATAGCTCCATCTGCTGTGTTGGATGTTCCTCCTCTAGCATGTTTCCTACCTTCCCGAAATATTGATCAACAAGATCGAGGGGTAGATGACGTGCTAGACTAGTTTCATTAGCATAGCGGATTCTCTCCTCCTCTCTTTTGTTACTTCTTCTATGTGTTATTCTCATTCTTCTATTTGTTGTCCTTAGTGTTGTCTACTTGAGGACGATGCAAAGCATTGAGATCTCTTTTGGTCTCTCTCATGTTGACTCAAAAGACACATGTGTTCCCTTCTTCTAGGTGACCTTCCTTGATTGGGGAATGAAGAACAATTATGCATACATACATATGATATACATGAATTATCATACAGCATACTGACCCCGAGGAAAGCGAAGTCACCTTGTGCTTTGTGTTTTGTGTCTATTATCCTTGGGCTTATCTCACACTTGGGGGCTAAATCCTTGCGATAACGTGCTCCTTTCCTTTCTCATTTCTTATATGTATCACTACCTTAAAGCAATCACCCCCGGTGAGGCGTGTGCGATCGCTTTAACGTAGGGGGGCATACATCCCATTCATATCTTTTCAAGATACTTGAAAATTTCTTGACAAATTTAGCTTTGCCTTGAAAATTTTTGATATCTTTCTTGCATGACTCATAGTGAGGGAACCTTACTACTGACAGTCATGGTTCTCCCTCGTGATCTTCCCTTTTACTTTGTCAATCGAAGTCGTAAGATCCTTAGTCCACTGGGGGCTTGGTGTATCTTGCCTCCTTGACGTGGTGAAAGTTTTTCAATGTTGTTTCCTTGTACTTTACCGGAAGTATGAGCGTATGCTTATACTCCCGCTAAAGTGGGGGCTAAATGTAGCGTCCTAAAATTGCGACACTTGCAATTTCGACTGCATTTGGGTCTTCACGATGGTGATGCAACACGGAACCTGAATGGAGACCCCGAAACCTGTTTATGACACCAAAAACTGCATTTCTCAGCACCCTAGCCTGATCCTCCTTGCACCCTGCTGTCCCGGGAGGTGGGACCATGGCGGCCAGTGCCCTGGTCCTTTAGGACTAGGGCGCCCAGTGCCCTGGTCCCCCAGGACCATGGCGCCCAGCGCCCTGGTCCCTGGCCCTATTTTGGGCCCAGTCTCTTATGGGGTCTCGGGTCTTTATGTTTGCAAATTGGAAAATAACATTTCCTGGTCGGCCTAAGGTTGGGAAAATCAGTCTATCAGCCCTAATTGACAAGTATATAAACTACATTTCCTCTCTCAAAAAAGGAGGAGGACATATGTGAGCAAGGCGCAAAAGCAATATTCAAACATTCAAGCGTTCAAGCATTCAAGCATTCCTTCAAGCAATTGAGCATTTTAAGTCTCCATTCAAGGCTAAGTGTTGCATTCAAGACAAGGATTCAACCATTGAAGAGGAGATCACTTAAAACACATTACATACTACATACATTACACCTTTGCATGTAAGAATACAAACATTCTTACAACAAGGTATCAGTACTTGTTTACATTACAAACATTTACATTTACAGCATTCTCATTTCTTGGTTAATTCCAAAACCGGGGTTTGACCTAAAGGCAAACCCCTCATCCCTAACCCCCCAATCATCCTCTCTTTTCTGTGTGTAGGTTGCAGGTACGCGGCTGTAATTGGAGATCTGGAATCCTTGTGCAGAGACGAACAGATCCACCTTCGTTTCGCGGATTTTTCGGAGGACCGTGTGCACGCCGAGCGCCATCGTCCCTTCAAATTTCGCTCAAATTTGTAGAACAACACCGTCTTGACATTTTACTGCTAATTCCAGGTCCGCAACTTCATCTCATATCCCTATCTCTGCTTATAAGCGAATATTTCCCACTTTACATGCATTTCTAGTTCAATCTTTCTATCTACATTTCTTTACAAAAGAGGGTATCCTTGATGTCTTAACCCTTGAAACTCATTTGGAATCCAATCTTGCATTGCTTGGGATTGGATCTTGTGGGTTTCAACCCCTCTTTTGAATGTAAAGTCTCCCCTAAGTGAAAACCATCAACCCTAGTGACTCTCCCTTCTCTCTCCTTGGAGTTGGGGAGGGGAGAACGACTAGGGTTCGATTTTTCCGCTTTACAGTACCCAACTAATTAAAGATGGCCTTTTTCTGGATTTGTAATAGAGGCTCTGAAGCTCTTTTTTTGCAAGACTCTTGGGATGGTCACCCTCCTATTCTGTCTAGTTATCCAAAGCTTCAGCCTCTTTGCAACATTTTCACTAATGTTGGATGGGTTAAGGTGGAGAATTTTAAAATGGTTAGACGCATTGGACAGGTTGAGGTGACTTGCTAGAAGGATCCTCTTGAATGGCCCTTGGGTGGCTCGGTTGAGGATCGTGTGGTGTTGGTTAATATCTTGGAGGGTAGGCTATGTAGTTCCCTCAAGGAGAGAGATATTTTGGCTTGGGGTCCTAACCCAAAAGGCAAGTTTTTTGTTGCTGAAGGTTATGCTTAGCTTGATAGGAAATTTCATGGCCAGGCGGATGTTCCCTGGTGGAAGAAGGTTTGGAATAGCTTCTCTTGGCCGAAACGTAATTTTTTATTATGGCTGGTTGCTCAGAGGAAATGCCTCACGTGGGAGAATCTTCATAAGAGAGGCTTCCAAGGACCATCTATCTGTTATCTTTGTATGCATAATGAGGAAGACTGCTCCCACTTGTTTTTTCTTTGCCCTTTCTCTAGGGAGATTTGGCACAAGTGGTGGGAGGCTTAGCAACATGCTTGTTTTCATGCTACCTCCTTAATTGACTTTTGGGATAGCTTGGGCAGACCCCTAGCAAAGACCTCTTTCATTCAAGTGGCCTGGGTTATTGGGCCAACCCTTATTATCTATAATTTGTGGCTGGAAAGGAATCAGAGGGTCTTTTGTGATTCACATATAGGGAGTCCTCAGCTGTGGTAGAAGATAGTTAATAGGCTTCAGGATCAAATCTTAGCTAAGTGCAATTTGTCTGAAAAATGTTGATCCGGATGATTATGCTATTGTAAGGAATTTGCAATTGCAAAACATTAAAATGGACCATGCTGCTGGAAATAGATCCTGACATGCGAAGCAATGAATAAGTAGAGATGGAAGGTGGATTCCCCCTCCTATGGGAATCTTAAAAATTAATATAGATGACTCTTCCCATGGGAATCCTGGACATGCAGGTATTGGAGGTATAGGTAGAAGTGATGATGGTTGTGCAGTTTTTTTCTTCTCTATTGATATTGGGCAGCACTCTAACAATATTATGGAGGCCCTAGCTATTAAGTTTGCTATTGAGCGAGGTTGTTCTTTAGGATGGAGGAAGATTATTTGTGAGTCAGATTCTCAGATTTTTGTGGACATTTTGAACAAACAAAATTTGAATGATGTGAGTTGGCAATTAGCTTTTGTGGTTGGACAGATTTTACAACTGTGTAATACATTGGAATTTGTCTCCTTTTGTCATATTCCCAAGGAGTGGAATAGAGTGGCTGATTGTTTGGCCAAGTGGGATTCAGAGCATGTTGATGGTTGGGATTTTAGTTGAAGGGATGGTCTACCTCCTAATTATCTTGAAACTTTAACATCATCTTTCTAAGGGCTTTCCAAATAGGTATTATCATTTGAAATCCAATGGTCAGATCTAATGTTATGATCACTGGACTTTGTAGTGATGGTGTTGGTGGTTTTTTTAGGATCCTTTTAGTTTTTGTTGTTGTCTTGCTAGGCCTAAGGCTTGATCTTTGTATTTCCGTGTTTTCAGAATAAATCTTTACCCTTTTTTTTAAAAAAAGAAGCAAAATCTTATATAAATAGAATCAACAATAAAGCATTAATCAATCATTAATTTTTTAAACAATAAATAATATATAAATAACCATTAAACAATAAATAACTAATAAACCAATAAATGATTAATGAAGCATTAAATCAATAAATCAAATAAATCAAACTTAATTAAATAATTATAAAATCTCAACAATAAATAAATATCACTAAATTAAACAATAAATAAACCAAATAAATAAATAGTCAATAAACAATAAATCAATTAATTAACTAAATCAAGCTTAATTAATCATTAACCGAGTCAATAGAAATAAATATTAAATAACCAACCAAACAATAATCAAATAATGAAACCATCAAATAAATCAACTGTAGTATTAATACTATACTAAACAAATATTAATTACATATAAATCACATACTCACAACACCTCGAACAACCCGACATAGGGTCAAACATTGACACAAGACTCTGACCACCAACTTGCGCCACAACATAACTAACAAGCTGAACTACTTAAGCCTAGAGTGTGCGAGGGAAACACATGCCATCTCCAACAACTTGCCATTGGGATAAGACACGCTTAGACCTATGAGACCAGATGGAGTTGATGTCTAGTACTTGCAATCCTATATCCACCACTACACACAATGCAACATATATACATCATAAATTATCAAGCAAGTTATAGAGATTCATAATATCATATCGTGCTCACAATGAGTGGTATGACATCATCTCTAATCACAAAGACACTAGAAGACAGTCACAAACATCATAGCATCAATTCAAACATTACAATAATAGAGTAGGGCTAGCGTAATCATAATGTCATCAAAATCCCATAAGAAATATGATCCATCAAGAATAATGAGCACATATAAATCATCAATTATAGATCCATGTTCATATCCAATTCAATCATTAAATAGGGTTAATACATAGCATGATACCAACAAATCATCATAAAGTAGACTAAGCTAGATCAATATAATCCCTTGATGTACATAAAGACAATATGAATCAAGGAGGGGCACTACAAAATACTTCCATATTATTAATCATAAAATATGAGAGACAACCTCAACAAAATAAGGACTAAAATTGTTTGAATTCTTTAATATGAAGACAACGGGGATGTATAAGGGTGTGTGCATATAAGGATGAGGGTAGGTTTTACACATATAGGGATATGTGTATATAGAAGTAGATAGAGACCATAAAAATAATCCAACTTTGCATAAGATTGCACTATTTTTTATTATATACATGTATTGATACATCTCCTCAAAATGGACACAAAATTAAATGAGAAATGACACACATGTACATGCAAATTTCACCATTAAAAACATTTATCTAAGTTATGATTTATTTAATATTTACTTTCTAGTACGTAGATAATTTAGCAAAGATTCAATATCCAAAATAGTTGATCTCTCAATTTAATCATAGAACCTTTTTTTACTTTATTTAAGCCTTATGTGTTTCATTCTTTTGGTCTTGAATAGGAGCAACTTTAATTACAATGGAACTTTAATTTATTTACTTCATTATGGTATGAATAAAGAAATCAATTTCAAACTTATATATCTCTTGGTAGGATCATAAGAAGGTTGTCATACAACTTAATATTTTTTTAGGAGATTAGTTTATGTGTAGTTTCTTTTTACACGCCAAGCTTCACAATGTCCTACTTCATGAAGAGTTTATGCTTGCAATGACATTTTAGTTTTATTGCTTGAAGTATAGGATGAAAATCGACTTATATTAATAATATTTTGTGGATCAAAACTTGTTAGATTATGTCTATTTGTAGTGGATTTGTGTGACCATGGGGCCATGCCAATTCCCATTTAGTTTTGAGCTCATTTTAAGGAAATGTCTTGATACACGTGCTTAACAATAAATGGTACAATATTGTTGGGTTTATTCCCTTAGCCTTCACTTATTCCTACACACATTCATTTCCACACATCTAGCTCCTACCTTATCCTAACACACATACCTTATACATTCATACATAAGAGTAAAAAATCAAGATACTTAAGAGTAACATGTTTTCATACATGTTTTGGTAGACTATATATACTTAAATTTCTTTATTACTAACACAATTGAGTAATGCAAAAATTTCTTATATTTTAATATTGCATAGCATGATGTTAGAAAATAAAAGGTGAACAACAAGATATGTAGCTTCAAATAAACTATAAATCAAACTTAACAATGTTTATCATATGAAAGAAATCAGCTATAACATTAAAAGAGAATGCCACAAAAATTTAACACATAACACCATAACTACATGGAGAAACCCTTTTGAGAAAAACTTCACCAAGAAAAAATGAAATACTTGCATTATCGACAATAAGAAATTATAATACAATTCTCAAACTCCACGCTTGTCTTCAATCCAACAACATAACCCTTGCAAACAAAACTTGAACAAACTCATACTTGTCTCTAACTCAACCCCTCAATATATAGACTCGTGAGGGCTCAAAATACCACCATAAAACATTACCATGGCTCAAAACACGGTTCCAAAATACCATGGTTAAAATCCTTATAACCCCTACATGTCAAACATAGTCTCTTACATGACATTACACCTTCCGACAAGTTATCATAAGAATCCCCCCAAAATAGGAGATACTCTTGCATGTGTCGTTGATTATTAATAATTTATGTAAGGATATTCATACATGTGTCATAATAATTGATTCTCACGTCCAAAATGATCCACCCCACTTTCAGCCCTTACAATTGCTATAGAATTTGTCATAAAATCCCTAAAAATAGGTTTTCCATGTTATACCACTTAATTGACATCTTTTGACAACTAATAATTGTTGGAGTTATAAGGTTCTTTACTTAATTAATTAAATCATTTTGATTTATTAATTAAGTCACCTTTTACTTTATTTTCACTTAAGCTAAATTTAGGAAGCTAAAATTAGGCATATTAATTATTAATTGCTTTTAGGGTTTTACTTTTAGGTTTGGATCTCCTTTATAAGGATTGATCCCTTTTGTAATTATTTATTTGATTATTATTATTGCATATTATTTCTCTGAGGTTTCAAAGCAACTTTTGTGTTTTGTGTGAATCTTCCATTGTTGTGACAGGTTATTTGCATACAGGAGTTCACTGGGTTCTGTGAGGTTGTATTTCACAACTTTAACATGGTATCAGAACTTCAGACTTGAGGTTTTCTTGTTCGTTTGACTGGGAGATTCTACCTATAGTAGGTCTTATGTGCAATTTGGGCTAATTTGGACCTCACCATTGAATTCAACTTGTGCAAAATAGTCAAGATTGACCTCTTGTTTGTCAATTTTTTATTCACGAGGCTAGATCAGTGAGGGTTTGAAAATTTAGTTTTTTTTTGTGATCCAGGGGGGCACCTATTTTTTTGGAGCAATTTGGGCAAAAAAGGACATCACAGTTGGCTTTAGGAAGCCGATTCCACAACATCAGAGGCAAAAAAAAAAAAGTTTTATGGGCCGTACAACCCTATGTACGGATGTGTGGGCAATTTTTTAAAAATAATAATAATAATAATTTATTTTTTGGCAGTGTGGACCATCGCCGACTGCCAGAAGTTAGGCAGCCACTAGCGGGCTAGAGCTGTTGTGACCCTTACCTGCCACGGTCACTGCCGACAACTTATCACCAGGTAACAATAACCCCTAGTCGTTCCTTACCCGCTAGTCGTTCCTTGACTATCAACCGCAACTCCACCCAAAAACTGCCACAACCACCACTCCACTAGCGACAGCCTCGGTCGCTCCGCTTAACCTACCTCCTCCTTCTGTCTGCCACCGCAAAGCCACCAACTCTCCTTTTTGAAACTTTTTTGAGCCTATTGGGTTTTTTTTGTCATATCGAGAGCAAACAGAGGTGTTTTCCGACAAATCATATATCGTCATAAATATCTTTCTGATATGGATCTGTTTCTGAAGGTTTTTTTATTTTATTTTGTTGTTTTGCTGCATTTATTGCCTATCAAAATCAGACCTTCTTTTTGGTGCTTTCGGGGGCATATCTCTTGCATACGAACTCCCTTTTTTGCAAACAAATAGGCGTTGGAATGCTCTTTCCAAATATGCCAGTTATTTTATTGAAAAATTTATCAAGTATACATAAATTTTTTAGAAGACATTTTTTCTTTTTCATACTTTCGAGCTTTCAAAATTGTACCGGGGTTTGGTTTTTTGTGTTGTTGGGGGGGGTTGTATTTTTCTTGCTTTTTGTATTATCAATATTAGAAATCATAGTCCTCTCTCTTTAAACGCATTTTAAAACCATAAACATCATGGCAGATACTTCTTCATGTGACCATCTTACTCCACACAATTATCATACCTAGAAAGCACATATGACTAGACTTCTTATGTCTAAGGGGTTATGGTCCTGTTTGGATGAGGTTCAACCTCTCTTGACAAGACCCTTTGAGGTTCTACAACACAAGAACAGAGTGGATGAGGCCATAGGTTTGATATCCTTACATTTTACAGATAGTCTTCTTTTTCATCTGGAGGGTTGCATAATTCCTCGGGCTATATGGACTAAGTTTCTTGATATTTTTCTCACCATTAATCAGTCCAGGGCACTTCAGATTGAGGTAGAATTGACCACCTTGGCACCTAATCCTTTTCCATCTATTGATGATTTCTTTATGAAATTCAAATCATTGTGATCATTGTTACAAGGTTGTGGTAAGACAAAAACAAACACCGAATATATATACGTGATTCTATATAGGCTTTGAGGTTCCTTTCAAATATTCTCTTCTACCTCCTATTCCACCATGGATGCTTTAAGCACATGATTTACCATGCCTTCATTTGAGGTATTATGTGATAGGTTGACACAATAGCAGTCTCACCTCACATAGTTGGATACTCTCCCTGGATCTAAGAACCAAGCATTGGTAGCCCAACCATCTCAAAGGAAGCAGAAGCAGAAATAGAAGACGAAGATAGATTCAGTAGGTAGTGAGAGTTCCTCTAGGCCTCCATCAAAGTCTACTTCTAAACACAATCCAACCCTAAGAAGGGTAAATCTTCTAAGTCTGGTGAGTCTTCCTCCAAGACTAAGGAGAAATCAGGTAATTCTTGCAGTTTTTGTGGCAAAGAAGGACATCTTGTTTCCAAGTGTTGGAAATGATTAAAGGCTTTAGAGAAGGCCATGCAGTAGCATCACATCACCTCACCTCAAACACCTTCCCCAACCACAAGGAAAGGTCATGTTCTTTCTGCACGAGCATTACCTTCAGGATCCACTTGGATCCTAGATTCTAGTGCTTCTCACCATATGACACACTCATAAGTTTGTCACTGTACTTGCCCATTGTGGCACTTCACAGACTACAGTTGGTGAATCTTCATAGCTTTTTGTTATGGGTTCAGGTCCTATTCCTTTTGATGGGGGTTGTCTTCAAGAAGTCCTTGATGTTCCTGATATTTTGACAAAACTCCTTTCCATCTACCAGATTTTCCACTCTGGCATTGGTAAGGCAATTGATTTCTCACCACACGATGTGGTTGATCAAGACCTTCATGATACTGATTTGGTTGTGGCTACTGGGAGTGTTGATCATGCATCTCACTTAACAAATTTGATGGCTTTTACACGACAGATGGTACAAGTTCATGACTTATAGCACATGTAGACACAATGAGTAGACTTTGGCATGAATATTTTGGCCATGTCAATTACATATATCTACAACAGATGAGTACACAAGCACTAGTGATCAGGCTCCCACAAATTTCCTATACTGATGGTATTTATCGAGGTTGTGTACTTAGAAAACATCACCAAGATTCTTTTCTTATGAGTGGATTTCCACATGCTATGACACCCTTGGAGTTGGTACATAGTGACCTCATGTCATTTCTGACTCCTTTTTTAGGGGCTAGATATGTGCTCACATTTATTGATGACTTCTCCAGATGTACATGGGTGTACTTTCTTAAGTACAAGTCTGATGTCTTTGATTCATTTCAAATCTTTAAGATATTTGTGGAGAAGCAGTCTAGAATTTCTATCAGGCAGATACACACAGATAACGAGGGGAGTATGTGAATCAAGCCTTCGATGATTTTTGCACTGATCATGGTTTGCAACATCAGTTTACAGTACCCAATACCCCTTAGCAGAATGGTGTTGCTGAGAGAAAGAACATGACTTTATGGGAAATGGCCAATTGTATGATTCAGTCACAGTCAATGGATTCTTGTTTTTGGGCTAAGGCAGTCAATTTTGCCACTTATATTCAGAATCGGATGCCTCATAAGGCATTACGACATATGACTCTTGAGGACACTTGGACCCTTGTCAAGCCCAATGTTTCTACATTCCGAGTATTTGGTTGTGAGGCTTGGGCATTTATTCCTAATGCTCAGAGGAAAGCCATGGAGAGGAAGAGCCGACAACTCATATTTATTGGCTACTATGAGGATGTGAAGGCATATAGGTTGTTTGATCCTGATTCCAAAGAGGTCTTGTTTTGACGGGATGTCCAGTTTGATGAGTGCTTTCCTTCGACAGATTCTCCTTCACTAGCTTCTCCCTCAATACCTACTCCTCCCTCTTCATCTTTTGAGGATTTTTTTATCTCTTGAGGATTATGCAGATATTGATCTACCACCCCCACCACTGCCAGATCCACCACAACTGCCCAAGTGGGCCCGCTTTACTGTAGAGGCAACTGGATCTATGGCAGGTGACCCTTCAGATACCCATCGTACATGATCACATACTTCAGGTGATAGTCTCTTGAGTCATGCCATTTCGAATAATCCTTAGAGGTTTTAAGAGGTGACATGCTAGCCTGAGTGGGATAGGGATATGTACGAAGAGTTTTCTTATTTTATGAAGAATCGTACTTGGGATCTTTGTTTTCTTCCTAAGGGAAGAAAGTTAGTTCGGTGAAAGTGGGTGTTTGTACCAAGTATGTTGCAAATGGTTTGATAGATAAGTACAAAGCATGTCTTATTGTGAAGGGGTTTTATTAGGTTGAGGGTATTGATTACTCTGAGACCTTTGCTCCTGTTCCCAAGATGAATTCCATTCACTTTGTACTATCAATAATAGCTTCACAGGGATGGACAATTTTTCAGATGGATATGAAGAGTGTTTTCTTGCATGGAGACCTACATGAGGAGATCTATATGGAGCAGCCTCAGGCATTTGTTCATGACACTTCTTTGGTTTGCAAACTTAGGCATTCATTATATGGTCTTAAACAAGCCCCTCAGGCTTGGTATGAGAAAATGGACTCTTTTTTTCTCTCCTCTGACTTCACTCGATGTCATTTCGGTCCCATAGTTTACATTCAACGTCTAGAGGGTGAGCTTTTGATTCTTGTGTTATATGTTGATGATCTCATTATTACAGGTAGCTCATCCTATATAATTCAAAGTGTTTAGAGATCTTTGATGGAGCAGTTTGAGATGATAGTTTTCGATCTTCTGCACTATTTTCTTGGTCTACAGGTTGTTCAATATTTGAATGGGATTTCCATATATCAGTAGAAGTATGCTCTTGACATGCTCCAAAGATTTGGCATTCTTGATTGAAATTTTACCCCCACACCATTACAGTCAGGTGTTGTTCTGTCCTCCACGTGCTCTACTCCTTCAGTAGATTCTACATTATACATGCAGTTGGTTGGCAATTTGTTGTACCCAATGCATTCTCGTCCTGATGTTTCCTTTGCTGTTGGCCTTGTCTCTAGGTTCTCACATGATCCACATGAGAGCCATTGGCAATCTGCCAAACTCATTTTGAGGTACATTCAGGGCACTTCACAATATGGAATTCACTATAGATCAGGGGCTCCTCACATAGTTGGCTTCACTAACTCAGATTGGGCTAGTGATGTCGATGATCAGAAGCCTACTTCTGGCTTTGTTTTCTTTCTTAGTTCTAGTCCTATCACATGGTCTTGCAAGAAGCAATTTTCTATTGCATTATCATCTATAGAGGCTGAGTACTAAGTAGCAGTGTTAGCCAACCAAGAGATTTTATGGATTTGACAGTTGTTGATAGAGTTCGGTTTTTCTCCTGATAGTCCCACACTTCTTTGGTGTGACAATCAGAGTGTTATACACATTTTTTGCAATCTAGTGGAGCATCAATAGATGAAGCACATTGATATCCACATGCACTTCATTAGGAAGTTGATTCAGGATGGTTCACTCACCTTGGAGTAAATTCCTACAGAGGAGCAGGTTGCTAACATCTTCATGAAACCTTTGGCATCGCCGCGCTATCTTTAATTCCACTCTATGTTCGGGGTGAAGGAAATTGTCCTTTGGGGGTCTTTGTGAGGCCTTCCTTCCTTCATGTTTTTTTTAGCATGCTTTCATCTCTTTTAGGAGGAGTTTTTTCCCACTAGTTTTTCTCTTTTTTTCTCCATTCTATAGAGATTTCATTGTACTTGGGTACCTCATCAGGCTTTGTTGTCAAGACCCATTTTTTGTTTTTATGCATCTAGTCCTTAGTTTTTTTTAGCTTCTTCCTAAGTTCATCTTAAGGGGGGGTGTTGGAGTAATAAGGTTCTTTACTTAATTAATTAAATCATATTGATTTATTAATTAAGTCACCTTTTACTTTATTTTTACTTAAACTAAATTTAGGAAGCTAAACTTAGGCATATTAATAATTAATTCATTATTAATTATTAATTGCTTTTAGAGTTTTTACTTTAAGGTTTTGATATCCTTTTGTAAGGATTGATCCCTTTTTTAATTATTTATCTAATTATTATTATTTCATATTCCTTCTTTGGGGTTTCAAAGCAACTTTTGTGTTTTGTGCGAATCTTCCATTGTTGTGACAGGTTATTTGTATAAGGTGTTCAATGGTTATGTGAGGTTGTATTTTGCAAATTTAACAATAACATGATTTTGAAGACATCAATATGTGACAAAAGTTTCATCTCATAAAACCCACACCCCTTATGATGGAGCACAATTATTTAATAGCGTAAATGCCAAATAACTATGAGAAAATATTAAATAATGATAAATAAATAATCTCAACTTGCTAAGGTTGAGACACCTTAATTATCAACATTCTCCCACTTTTAAAATATCTTGCAACAGGCAAGGGAATCACACCATCATGGAATCAACTAGGAACAAGAAACAAGGCTTGTGGCCTTTCTGCACCAAGTAAACTTTTTTGTGCTCATAAGTTTGGTGAGATGATCTGCAACATTCACTTGAGTGTCAATTTTCTTCAACTCAATCTATCCATTTGCAATCAACTCATGAAGAGAATGGTATCATACATCCACATGCTTAGTCCATGCATGATACATATTATTCTTAGCTAAATGAATTGCACTTTGACTATCACAATTAGTTTGAATCGTTCTATAATCAAAACCAATACTTGGACATAATCTTTATAACCATACTACCTCCTTAGAAACATGGGCAACAACCATGTACTCTACTTTAGTAGTGAATAAAGAAACTATGGGTTGCCTCTTACTCATCCAACTTACAACTCCCCTAAGAAAAGTACACACATACTTAGCTGTGGACCTTTGACTATCCAAGTCACCTGCCTAATCTGCATCAACAAATCCTTGTATGTCCAAAGTCTTATCCAAACTATTAATACCATAAAATTATAAAAAATAATCAAAAGTTCCTTGCAAATATCTAAACACCCTTTTAACATGACTCTAATGTTCTCTACCAAGGTTAGACATAAATATTCTCAAAACTCCCACTGCTTGCACAATGTTTGGTCTATTGAAAATCATTGCATACATTAAAATTCCTATAGCAATAGTATAAGGAAGCTTAGACATATCCTTTAAATCATCATCATTCTTAGGACACATATCCAACAAAATCTTAGTGCCAACCTCTAATGAAATTCTTACTAATTTACAATCATGCATATTAAATTATCTACTCAAAATAGTGTCATCATGTTTACTCTGTGATATCCAAAGCTTTATGTTTATTCGATCTCTCTTGATTTCTATACCATGTACCTAGTAGCTCCCAATTTCTTCACATCAAATTCCCTTGAAAGTTGTGCTTTTAGCTCACTAACCATTGCCTTAAATTTACTGATAAGTAGCATATCATCCACATGCAAGATAGTGATTAGAATATAATCATCAATGCATTTAATGTATACACATTTCTCTTCTTCACTTCTAACAAAATAAAATTTCATGACAAATGAATTCAATTTTTGATACCACATTCAGGGAGATTGTTTTAAGCCATAAAAAGACCATTTTAACCTACAAACCAAGTAGTCCTTTCCTTTTACCTCAAATCCTTTAGGTTTTAACATCTATTTGCTCAATCTCAAAATTATTAGATCCAACAATGGATAAAAGCAATATAATAGAGGAAAAATTAGAAATAGGAGAGAATATCTCACCAAAATTAACTCCCTCTCTCTAAGAGAAGCCCTTGGCTACCAGTCTAGCTTTGTAATTTTTTAATGAACTATCTACTCCAAATTTCTTTTTGTAGACCCATTTATAACTAATGGATTTTCTTCCTTTGGGAAAATGAATATAGCCACATGTATCACATGATTATAATACCATATTCTCCTCTAGAATGGATTGTTGGCAAAAATCACAATCATATTCTAAAATAGCTTCCTTATAGGATCTAGGTTCATCAACAATACTTAATAAAGAAAATATACAATAGAAATATGTTGGTGTTTGTATCTAGGTCAGATCCCTTCTAGGGCTGATCTAGTACACTTAGCAGTTATGTGGCATGTCAGCGTTAGAAGGCATTAATTATTTAATGTTAGTCGGGCCCTAATTGGGCGTCATGTGTAACTTGTGATTAAATATAACTTGTGACCACTTACGTGTAACTTGTAATTAGTCAAGACCTATATGGATGTAACTTATAAATTCTAGGTCTGATCCTTCTTGGCGGCAAAAGTTAACAAGGCTGACCTAAGATCGATTAGGAGGCATTGTCACATACATATACAAGTTGGCTTGTGATCATTTCATCACTCATTCAACGAGATCATCTATTCACTTAGCAAATTCAATGAATTACTTCCTAGTGTCAGTGAATTCATTAGTAATCAACAAATCACTTCTCAGTGACAGTGAATCACCCTTCAAGGTGAGAGAACTATCCTTCGAGGTGAGCGAACTATCTTTCTAGGATTGTGAACTACTTTGTAGTGGCAATGAACCTCCTCTCAAGTGTAATGAATCATCTAATAGGGACAACAAACTCCCCTATGGTAGAAAATATCTTGTGTATTGCAGATAAGTTCATCATTTGTGTGTTCGCCCTAACTTTTAGACTTAATATTACCATGTATAGTTTGCTGGTTCTAAATGCTTCAAGTGATGAAGCCAAATTGTAAAGATAATTACTAATTATTGCATAATAAGATCTGAGATTTATAGCTGGGTTTTTCACCTCCAAGAGGGAGGTTTTCCCAGGGTATATTAGTGTTCTTTGTGTGCTTAATTTGATTATCTGTTATTGTTACCTATATTGCTATAGTCTAATCTAAAATTAACATGAGTTTCTCTCAGTTGTTACCAAACCTTGTAGCAACGCTCCTACTTATTATTCTTCACACCATTTCCAACATTCAAAATGGTGTATGGTCTGAAAGTTGAAGACAAACTTGAAGGAGCATCAAATTTCACCTCATGTAAATTCAGAACCCTTGTCATTCTAGAAGAAAATGATCTTTTGGAGTTTGTGCAAGGAAAGGAGCAATATGAACCTGAAGATAAAGAAGAGAAGCTTTAGTACAAGAAGAATGCAACCAAAGCCAAAAAGATCCTTATTGACTCCATGAAAGATTATCTTGTTCCAATCATCTCCAAGATGTATTCATCCAGAGATATGTTGAAGACATTGGAGGGGATGTATGAAATCAACAACACAAGTAGATCACTTGCATTGCGACAACAACTTCATCTAGTCAAGATGGCAAAGGGAGATTCAGTCATCACCTACTTCATGAAGATTTCATGATTGAGAGATCAACTCAATGCCATTGGAGATGAAGTTGTGGACAAGGAAATATTCATGCTTGTGTTGGATGGTCTTCCTCAATCATGGGAGCCATTTATTCAAGGCATAAGTGGGAGATCCAAATTTCCCAAGTTTGACCAGTTTCGTGATGTTTTCATTCAAGAGGAATCAAGGTTGGCTGCAAGAGGTATCATAAAGAGCTCTCACTGTGAAGACTCTCATCTTCTTTCTACTCAATCTATGAAGAAGAAAGGAGGGAATTGGAAGAAAGGAAACTTCAAGAGTAATAGAGATCAAGGGTCAACATTTGCACCTAATTCTAAGAAGAAGAGGAAAGATCTCTCTCGCATT
The DNA here is from genome assembly GCF_030272615.1 of Cryptomeria japonica. NCBI lineage: Eukaryota > Viridiplantae > Streptophyta > Pinopsida > Cupressales > Cupressaceae > Cryptomeria > Cryptomeria japonica. The sequence continues at coordinate 155,861,417 of NC_081414.1, forward strand.
CATTGTTTCAGATGTGACAAGTTTGGTCATTATACAAGAGACAGCCAGTCAAGACCGATGCAACAAGGAGTCAACATTAATAAAGTTTCAAATCAGAAGGATGCAGAAGACAACTCCAATTAATTCCTCTTCATTTCAACCTTGTCAAGCAACGTTCCCACAAATAGTGATACTTGGCTGATTGATAGTGGATCTTCTAGATACATCACCGACTATCAAAAGCATCTTTTAGATTTGATTGAGAGGGAGTCAAATCTTCAAGTTATTATTAGAGATGATGCACACTATTCCATGAGAGGGTTCGGTGCTACATCTCTCAACCTTGATTTGGGAATATCTCTTCATCTCAGCAATATTTTGTTTATGTCGGGAATAAGGAGGAACCTTATCTCCATTTAAACCTTGGAGGATAAAGGCTATCAAGTGGCGTTCTCAGAAGGAAGAGTCCTCATGTGGCCAAAGAAATCCAACATCAAATATGCTTGTGTGATTGGGAATCGGTATGAAAGCTTGTACAAGCTTTCCACTCATCCAGTCCAAGATCTCCTTCATAACTCCTACAGTTCAAGAGAGTCGTGGCATAGAAGACTTGGACATCTTCACTTATGGGTTCTTCCAACTTTAGAAAATATGGTTAAAGGTATGCCTAAACTCAGTCATGTTCATAATGATACTTGTAAAGGTTGTGCTATGGGTAAAAACACTAAGAGTCCATTTCATAGTAGTGAGAGTAGGTCAAAAGAAATATTAGCTCTTGTGCATTCTGATTTATGTGGACCCATGTTAGTAGCATCTATTAGTGGATTCTTGTATTATGTAACCTTAATAGATGACTACTCTAGGAAAACTTAGATTTATTTCTTAAAGTCTAAAGAGTCTAATGAAGTCCTAGGTAGATTCAAAGAGTTTAAGGCCTTAGTAGAAACCTATCTGGGAAAATAATTAAAGTGTTAAGGTCTGACAATGGAGGTGAATACACCTTGGGTAGCTTTCATGATTTTTGTATTGAGGCAGGGATCAAGAGGGAGTTTTGTGTCCCTTACAACCCTCATCAAAATTGGGTTGCAGAAAGAAAGAACGGATCTATAGTTGAAGCTACAAAAGCCATGATTCTTGATCAAGATCTTTAGACTTTTCTATGGGCACAAGCTTCTAGAACAATTGTATACATTCAAAACAGATTCCCTCATTAGATATTGCAGAATATGACTCCAGAATAACCCTTTTCAGGGATCAAGCCTGATATGAGTCACTTGAGGATCTTTGGATGTCCTCTATATGTACATGTGTCTAAAGACAAGAGGACCAAGTTGGAGCCTTCTGGCAAGAGAGGAATATTTGTGGGCTAAAAAAAAATCTTCCAAGGTCACAAAATCTACATTTCAGGTCAAAGGTATGTTGAGGTCAGTACATATGTTACATTTGAGGAAGATATTGCATTCAAGAAATACAAGGGTTCGTGCATGGAGAAAGATGATGAGGCTCATCCTCAAGACATGAATATTGATCATGATCATGAGATTCAGAGGGAGCCTTCAGATCTTGAGATCTAGAGGGAGCCTTCTAAACCTCAGATGCATGATGACCCAATTGAGCCTATGGATCCCACCGATGGGCCTAGAAATATTCTTATAACTAGGAAGAGACCTCTTTGGGAAAGGAACACTATGCAGGAGGCAAAAAAATTCACGGATCCTAGAGGTACATTCTGAGAAAGTAAGAGACCTCAAAAATTCTCTTGGTATGTTTCTTTGATGTGTAATCTCATTGAGACTGAGCCTACCAGTGTTGAGGAAGCCGTGAATTAGCAAGTATGGAAAGATGCCATGGACGAAGAATATCAATCCATCCTTAAGAATGACATTTGGGATATTATGCTGAGACCTAAGGGCAAGTCAGTTGTATCTTCCAAGTGCTTATTCAAGATCAAGCATGCAACTGATGAAAGCTTTGAGAAATACAAGGTTAGATTTGTGGCTCATTGTTTCTCTTAAAAAGAAGGGATAAATTATGAAGAAACATTTGCTCCAGTTTCTTGATATACTTCTATTAGGACCATTATTGCCATTGAAGCAACTAAGAGATGGAAGCTACATCAGTTGGATGTGAAGACAACCTTTCTCAATGGTGTGATTGAGGAAGAGATCTACATTGAGTAACCTAAGGGTTTCGTGATTCATGGGAAAGATTCTCATGTATGCAAGTTGAAGAAAGCTTTATATGGCCTTAAGCAGGCTCCTCGTGCATGGTATGAGAGGATTGATAGATACTTAACAAGTTTGGGCTTCTACAAGAATGACGTTGATCTGAACCTCTACTTCAAGGCATTTAATGGTGAAATGTTGATCTTGGTATTATATGTCAATGACCTGTTTGTTACAGGGGAAGATCATCTTATTCACAGGTGCAAGAAGGAGTTGACTTCAAAATTTGAGATGAAGGACTTAGGACTCATGCACTTCTTTCTAGGGTTAGAAGTATGGCAGAGGCCTAATGAGATTATCCTAAGTCAAGGAAAATACACCATTGATATCTTGAAGAGGTTTGGAATGTTAGATTGCAAGTTCATGCCTACTCTGATGGAGACTAATTTGAAGAAATCAAGGGAAGATGCAACTAGTTTGGATCTTGTGGATCCAACTTTGTACATGTATTTGATTGGATCCTTGATGTATCTAGTTAAAAGTAGACCAGGTATTTTCTATGTTGTGAGTGCACTTAGTCAGTACATGTGTGAACCAAGATAGATACATCTAGTTGTAGCGAAGAATATCTTGAGATACTTGCATGACACAATTGGCTATGGATTGAAGTACTCCTCCAACACAGTTCTGAACTTGGAAGGTTATTCAGATTCTGATTGGGCAGGAAGTGTCACTGATCGAAAGAGAATGTCTAGAGTTTGTTTCAGCTTGAGATCTGCCATGATTTCTTGGTGTAGCAGGAAATAGTCTTTAGTGGCATTGAGTACTACAGAAGTAGAATACATTGCAGCATGTGTAGCAACTCGTGAAGAAATGTGGCTTTAGAATCTCCTTGCAGCATTGTTTGGACAATCGTTGGAGCTTACTATCATTCATTGTGATAACCAAAGTTGTGTGAAGGTTTCAGTTAATCCAGTATTTCATGATAGATCAAAACATGTTGAGATTCAGTACCACTACATTAGGGATATGGTATAGATGAATGTTGTTCAGTTGAGATACATTTGCACCGAGGAGAACTCAGTGGACATTCTCACCAAGCCCCTTGCCAAAGTGAAGCTTGTGCATTTTTGGGATAAGCTTGGAGTAGTGGAGAATGAAGCCCTTGCTGAAAGGGAGTCTCAACACCATTGATACACTGAGATGTATCTTCCACCCTTTGTAAGTAGGCATGGTGGATGTCATGGAAGAAATTTCATGACCTACCACTTTTGTTCACCCTCTGAGAGTAGCTATGGTGAATGTAATTTGGTTTCTATTAATGGGAGTAGCCATGATGGACCCATCCTCTAGGAGTAGCCATGGTGATTGATCTCATTTGCATCTTTCATGGGAGTGTCCATGTATCTCAGATCTTGAGAAGGTCTCCTCCCTAGTGAAGAGGGAGTGTTGGTGTTTGTAGCTAGGTCGGATCCCTTCTAGGGCAAATCTAGTACACTTAGCGGTTATGTGGCCTGTTGTCCTTAGAAGGCATTAATGATTCAATATTAGTTGGGCCCTAATTGGGCGTCATATGTAACTTGTGATTAAATATAACTTGTAACCAGTCATGTGTAACTTGTAATTAGTCAAGACCTATATGGATGTAACTTGTAAATTAGAGATTTGATCCTTCTTGGTGCCAAAAGTTAACAAGGTTGACCTAAGATCAATTAGGAGGCATTGTCTGTTGGTATTTTGGTATGGTTTTGTCATTGATGTCAACACCTACTAAACTCTTATCAACTCTGACACTTTGGAGAATCAACAACATTCACCGACAAGCAAGTGACTCATGCACAATCACCGGTATCTGGTACACCGGCAAGATATAATGATCACCAACACTTGGAATGATATGGAAAACACATGGTTATGTCGAAGACATCTTTTGGACATCTTGTCCAGGAGTTTTGTTCATTGGTATATTCATAGTTGCATATTTGTTGTTATTGGCAAATAGGTCTAGGGTTACACCGGTAGGTTTATCTTTTCCAGATTAACATGGCACGCTATGGAGATGATTAATTATTGTTGTAAATGCATTAAGCTGACATGTTCAATCGGTTATTGCATCAGATATTATATTGTTTGTAAAATGTTTTTATTGTAATATCTTGTAGAGCCGACCTACTAAAATTGGTCTTAGGTTATGGTATAAATATAAGATCTTATTTGTAAGATCAAGTGTGGAATGCGAAGAAGGTTTTTGTGAAGGTATATGCGAGAATAAGAAAAGCTATACACACAGACATCATTTGAAGATTGAAGGAGGGTTTTTGTGAAGACAATCGGCATTACACTGGTACTGAATCCAGCATATGAAGATGCTATTTTGTGCAGTACATTCTTATTGGATTTAACCATCCAACTATAGTCAGTGTGACTCCCATTTTGTGATTGAGCAGTGAGCTCTAAGCGCTTGGCCTTTCTGCATGTGCAGACCCCATTTATGTACACTTATTATCTGCAGTAGTATCATCTGATTGTGGGTAAGGTTTCCCACCGTGTTTTTTCCCCTTATAGGGTTTCCGCGTACAAATATTGGTGTTATGTGTTGTGGATGACTTTGTGTTTATGTTTCAAGCACTAATCTTTACCGGTATAGCAATTAACTATTAAAACTATCTACCGACATATTTAACTGGTTTACCGGTATTAAGCATTAAGTTGGTTAAGTTGTTTTTGGTTTAAATTTATTTGACAACTGATTCACCCCCCCCCCCCCCCCCCCCCTCTTAGTTGTCTCCGGGACCTAACAATTGGTATCAGAGCCTAGTCCTCTTTTGTTGAAGTTTAACAACTTGAGGAGATCCAATGTCTACTAATTATTTCAGGAAGGACAGTCCTAAACTTGATGAAACCAACTATGGCATATGGAAGATCGGAATGGAGACACATCTAAATTGCATTGGAAAAGACATCTGGGATGTTACAAAGAATGGTTATATTGCTGCTGTACAAGGTCAGCCTAGTCTAGCTAACTTGACAAAAGATGAGGAAAATGATTGCAAGAGAAGCACTTTTGAGTGCATTATCAAATCAACAAATCATGGGACTATCAGATAGGTCTACTGCTAAAGCTATTTGGGATCATTTGGAAACACTGAATGAAGGAGATTCCACAGTCAAAATTGCAAAACTTGAAAGCTTTCGAGTCAGGTATGAACATCTGAAAATGGAAGAAGATGAAAGGATTTTTGCTTTTAGGGAAAGAGTAAATGAAATTGTTTTGGGTATTAAATGTTGTGGAGGAACCTTAAGTGAGGATGAAATTGTTTCAAAATTTTTAAGAGGATTGCTACTGGCATATAAAATGAAGGTTACTGCTATAAATGAGTTAAGAACAATGCCTAATACATTAGTTACTAGGGATACATTGATTGGGAAACTTTCAGCTTTTGAAATTGAAGAATTTGGTCCTGTTGCTACTATAAAGAAAGATTTGGCCTTTAAAGCATCAACATCATTTGCTCCATCATTTGAAAAATTTGATTCGAAAGCCTTTTATGCAAGAGAACTTGAAGAAAGTAGGAAAGAAAATGAAGAGCTTGAAGAACTTGAAGCACTATTTGCAAGGAAAATTCCCAAAGGTCCAGTTGGAAGTAAGTATGAAGGTAAAGCACCCTTTAAATGTTTTAACTACAATAAGATTGGTCATATGGCTTCAAGATGCCCTACTAGACATGCTAGACTAAGAGAAGAAGCTAGAAGAACATACAAGCCTAACCCTGCATATCAAAGATACAGATTTAAGAAGAATAAAGACAAATCTTGTTACATTGCTGATGAAGGTGTGACTGATGATTTTGATGAGGATCCAACAGACAATGGATGGGTTTTTGTTACTATAACAGAAGATCAACCGACACCTATTGCTCAACCGGTAGTACATGCCCTGGTAGCTAAAGTTGAAGTAAAGGATGAATGGATCATTGATTCAGGATGATCACATCATATGACAGGAGACAAAGGTAAATTCTTGAACTTTCAAGAATACAATGGAGGCTTAGTGAGATTTGGAGATGACAAAGCTTGTTCAATCAAAGGTAAGGGTACAATATCTCTTGATGGTAAGCATAACACTGACAATGTCTACTATGTTGAAGGATTAAAGCATAATCTTTTGAGTGTTGGTCAATTAGTTGAGAAAGGATTTCAGTTACAATTTAAAAATGGAAAATGCAAAATCATGAATAGAACTGGTTTGGAAATTGCAACCGGTAATCAGACTAGAGGTAATATCTTTCATTTGAATAACAATGAAAAGACATGCTTAATTGTACACATAGATGAAAGTTGGTTATGGCATAAGAGACTCTGTCATGTAAACTTTGATTGCATGGTAAAGATCAGTACTACTAAGGTAGTTAGAGATTTACCTAAAATTGTCAAACCTCAGAATACAATATGTAAGGAATGTCAATTTGGAAAACAAGTTAGAACTAGTTTCAAAAGTATTCCAGAAAAATCAAATAATGCTCTTGATTTGATTCACACTGATTTATGTGGTCCAGCTAGAACTAAAATCTTACAAGGTGATAGATATTTCATGTTAATCATTGATGACTATTCTAGAATGTGTTGGGTTACTTTTCTCAGAGAAAAATCAGAAGCACTTGGAAAGTTCAAACTGTTCAAAGCAATGGTAGAAAATGAAACTGGTAAGAAAATAAAATGTTTAAGATCAGATCAAGGAGGTGAATTTACATCTAAGGAATTTAATACATTTTGTGAAGTGAATGGAATTAGAAGACAACTATCAGCACCTCAGACACCACAACAGAATGGATTTGTTGAAAGGAAAAACATAACTATCTTGGATGCAACAAGAAGTATGTTATCAGAAGCAAACCTACCACATGTATATTGGAGAGAAGCAGTCAGTACAATAGTCTATACATTTAACAAAGTTCACATCAAAGGTGAAACCGGTAAGACCCCTCATGAACTATGGTTTGGTAATACTCCCACTCTTAAGTATTTCAGAATTTTTGGAAGTAAATGTTATATCAGAAGAGATGAGTATATTGGCAAATTTGATCCTAGAAGTGATGAAGGAATATTTCTTGGTTATTCATCTAAGAGCAAGGCATATAGATGTTTCAATAAAAGATTGCAGAAAATTGTTGAAAGTACAAATGTAAAGATTGATGAACAATTCAGAGGAACTTCAAGGTATATAGACTCTGAACCGGCAACAGAAATTTTGACAAATGAACCTACTCTAAATCCACCGGTACAGAATGAAGATCCAGTTACCCCGGTATCATTTGAGGATTCCACAGTAATTGAGGAACAATAGAAAACCAAGACACCCCGATATGTAAGACTAAATCATTCTGAAGATCAGATAATTGGAAACAAGTTTAAAGGAGTTATGACAAGAAGAAGATTGGCAAATGAAGAGGTATGTCTTATTTCTCAAATTGAACCATCATTTGTTAATGAGGCATGTGAAGATAAATTTTGGATTAAAGCTATGTAAGAAGAATTAGAACAAATTGAGAAAAACAACACTTGGACATTAGTTCCCCGACCTAAAGATAAAAATATAATTGGAACCAAATGGGTATTTAGAAACAAACTTAATGAAGATGGTAAGGTTGTCAGAAATAAAGCAAGACTAGTTTGTAAGGGATATTCTCAGAAAGAAGGAATTGATTACAATGAAACCTTTGCACTGGTAGCTAGAATTGAGGTAGTCAGATTATTTTTGGCTTTTGCAGCACACAAGAACTACAAATTTTATCAAATGGATATTAAATGTGCATTTTTGAATGGAGATCTTGAAGAGGAAGTATACATTGAACAACCTAATGGATTTTCTTTGACAGATGACAATGATATGGTTTGTAGGTTAAGAAAAGCTCTGTATGGACTAAAACAAGCTCCAAGAGCTTGGTATGCAAGATTGGATAAGTATCTTTTAAAGATTGGTTTTACTAAAGGAAATGCAGACAAAAATTTATATTATAAAGTAACTAATGATGACATCTTGATTATAGAAGTATTTGTTGATGATATAATCTTTGGAGGAGAAGATGGATTATGTAAGGAATTTTCTACTAAAATGCAACAAGAATTTGAAATGTCTATGATTGGAGAAATAAAATTCTTTTTAGGATTGCAAATTTCACAGACTGATAAAGGTATATTCTTGAGTCAATCCAAATACTTAAAAGAGTTACTAAAGAAATTTGGGATGGAGAACTCTAAATCGGTAAGCACACCTATGACAACAAATGACAAATTATCACAAAGGGATGAATCTACACCTGTTAATGCAACTAGATACAAATCTATGATAGGAGGTTTACTGTATTTGACACAAACTAGACTTGATATTATGAATACAGTATGTATTGTTTCAAAATTTCAAAGTAATCCTAGAGAAAATCATGAATCAATAGTAAAAAGGATTTTCTGGTACTTACAAGGCACTATAAATCTTGGATTATGGTATCCTAGAGATGAAAACCTTGAATTATGTGCATACACAGATGCAAATTGGGTAGGAGATGTGGATGATATAAAAAGAACCACCGACGAAGCATTCTTTCTTGGAAATAGACTAGTTTCTTGGTTGAGTAAGAAACAAAGTTGTACATCTTTATCATCGACAGAATCAGAATATGTTGCAGCAACAACTAACTGTACACAGGTACTATGGCTTAAGCAAATGTTGAAAGACATAAAGGTAAAATGCAAGGAACCTATTACTATCTATTGTGATAACACTGCAACAATTGATATATCTAAGAATCTGGTATTACATTCTAAAACCAAACATGTTTCTATCAAACTGAAATTTCTAAGGGAAAATGTTGAAGCAAAGGAGATAAAACTAGTTTATGTGAATACTAAAGAGTAGATTGCAGATATTTTCACTAAACCTTTGCCTAAGGAGACTTCTGAACATCTCAGAGATCAACTTAGATTCATACCACCATTGGTAGAGACTTAGACAGTTGATGATTGTCATCAACCGACAGAATTAATAGAGAAATCTTTTATTCCGGTCTTTGATGGGAAGCTACTTCTCAGGGGGAGTAGTTGGTATACTGAATTGATCGGTATTTTGTATATGAACTTGGTTTTATTGTAACTTTGGCATTTGATGTCAAAGGGGGAGAGATCGGTATGGAAAAACTTTGAGAAACACAAGGAAAACACATGTTGCTCCCAGGGGGAGAGATTGTTGTTTAGGAGAGGTTATTACTCTCTGTATCTGTATTTTGATTTCTGTTTATGATCTTTTTGAAGATTGTTGGTTTTTGGTACTTGGCATTTCTGTTTTGGCACTTTGATGGTTTTTCCATCTTGTGTTGCCATCAATGCCAAAGGGGGAGATTGTTGGTATTTTGGTATGGTTTTGTCATTGATGTCAACAACTACTAAACTCTTATCACCTCTGGCACTTTGGAGAATCAACAACATTCACCGGCAAGCAAGTGACTCATGCACAGTCACCGGTATCTGGTACACCGACAAGATATAATGATCACCGACACTTGGAATGATATGGAAAACACATGATTATGTTGAAGACATCGTTTGGACATCTTGTCCTGGAGTTTTGTTCATTGGTATATTCATAGTTGCATATTTGCTGTTACCGACAAATAGGTCTAGGGTTACACCGGCAGGTTTATCTTTTCCAGATCAACATGGCATGTTATGGAGATGATTAAGTATTGTTGTAAATGCATTAAGCCGACATGTTCAATCGGTTATTGCATCAGATATTATATTGTTTGTAAAATGTTTTTATTGTAATATCTTGTAGAGCCAACCTATTAAAATTGGTCTTAGGTTATGGTATAAATGTAAGATCTTATTTGTAAGATCAAGTGTGGAATGCGAAGAAGGTTTTTGTGAAGGTATATGCGAGAATAAGCAGAGCTATACACGCGGACATCATTTGAAGATTGAAGGAGGGTTTTTGTGAAGACAATCAGCATTACACCGATACTGAATCCAACATATGAAGATGCTATTTTGTGCATTACATTCTTATTGGATTTAACCATCCAACTGTAGTCAGTGTGACTCCCATTTTGTGATTGAGCAGTGAGCTCTAGGTGGTTGGCCTTTCTGCATGTGCAGACCCCATTTATGTACACTTACTATCTACAGTAGTATCATCTGATTGTGGGTAAGGTTTCCCACCATGGTTTTTCCCCTTATAGGGTTTCCACGTACAAATATTGGTGTTATGTGTTGTGGATGACTTTGTGTTTATGTTTCAAGCACTAATCTTTACCGGTATAGCAATTAACTATTAAAACTGTCTACCGACATATTTAACTGGTTTACCAGTATTAAGCATTAAGTTGGTTAAGTTGTTTTTGGTTTAAATTTATTTGACAACTAATTCACTCCCCCCCCCCTCTCAGTTGTCTCCGGGGCCTAACATTGTCACATACATATACAAGCTGGATTGTGATCATTTCATAACTCATTCAACAAGATGATCTATTCACTCAATGAATTCAGTAAATTACTTCCTAGTGTTAGCAAATTCATTAGTAATCAGCGAATCACCCTTCAAGGTGAGAGAACTATCCTTCAAGGTGAGCAAACTATCTTTCTAGGACAATGAACTAATTTGCAGTGGCAACAAACCTCCTCTCAAGTGTAGTGAATCATCTAATAGGGACAACGAACTCCCCTGTGGCAGCGAATATCTTGTGTATTGCAGATAAGTTTATCATTTGCGCGTTAGCCCTAACTTGTAGACTTAATATTACTGTGTATAGTTTGTTGTTTCTAAATGCTTCAAGTGCTGAAGCCAAATTGTGAAGTTACTTACCGATTATTGCATAATAAGATTTGAGATTTATAGTTGGGTTTTTCACCTCCAAAAGGGAGGTTTTCCTAGGGTATATCAGTGTTCTTTGTGTGCTTAATTTGATTATCTGTTATTGTTATCTATATTGCTATAGTATGATCCAAAATTAACAAAATATAGTGGGATATACCTATAAACTGGTTTCCATTGTCTTGTAGATCTTCTGAAAATAGGACTATGGGTCTCTTGTTGTTCTTGATCTTGCTCAACCTCTTCTTGTTCTTTGGTTTGATCAACAATTTTTTTAGAACCCTCTTCTTCTTTTTCCCCACCCTCATCCTCATGTCCATCTCTCTGTTCTTCTCGAGGTGCCCTTTCATGCTTAATTTCAAAATGCACTATCTTTTTCTTTTGGTTGTTCTAGATAAAAAATAACACTAATTTCCCTCAAAATCACAATTGTAGAAAATAAAATTTTCTTGGTTAGTGGATTGTATGGCTTATATCCCTTACATTATCACCATATCTAATGAAAATTTAATTATAGGTTTTGGATCCAACTTATTTCATTTTTCTTTAGGCAAATGTGTTGGCATTGCATGAAGATTGCATCGATGAAGTATAGTGTTGTCATTGATGTCAATAGCAACTGGTAATGAAGTTGTATTGTACCCGGTAGTGATGATGTAAAGCAACTGGTAGTAAAGCAGTGGAGGAAACTGATATTACTATTGGTATTTTGGTATGGTTTTGTCATTGATGTCAACACCTACTCTGAAGATCTAGCAACATTCACCGGCAAGCAAGTAAACTGTGCAACAGTTACTGGTATATGGTTCACCGGCAGGATATATTGTTCATCGGTACCTGGAATGATATGGAAGACACTTGGTAATGTTGAAGACATCATGTGGACACTTTGTTTTGAAGAATTAATCATTGGTATATTCATATTTGCATATTTGCTTTTACCGACAAATAGGTCCAAGTTATCTAGGGTTACACCGACATGTTTATCTTTTCCAGATCAGCATGGCACACTATGGAGATGATTTATTATTGTTGTAAATGCATTAAGCTGACATGTTCAATCGGTTATTGCATCGGATATTATATTGTTTGTAAAATGTTTTTATTGTAATATCTTGTAGAGCCGACCTACTAAAATTGGTCTTAGGGTATGGTATAAATGTAAGATCTTATTTGTAAGATCAAGTGTGGAATACGAAAAAGAATTAAGTGAAGGTATATGTGAGATCAAGCAGGGATATACATGAAGACATCATTTGAAGGTGAAGTTAGGTTTTTGTAAAAGCATATTAGCATTACACTGGTACTGAATCCAGAATATGAAGATGCTATTTTGTACAGTACATTCTTATTGGATTTAACCATCCAACTGTAGTCAGTGTGACTCCCATTTTGTGATTGAGCAGTGAGCTCTAGGTTGTTGGCCTTTCTGCATGTGCAGACCCCATTTATGTACACTTACTATCTGTAGTAGTATCATCTGATTGTGGGTAAGGTTTCCCACTGTGGTTTTTCCCCTTACAGGGTTTCCACATACAAATATTGGTGTCATGTGTTGTGGATGACTTTATGTTTATGTTTCATGCATTAATCCTTACCGGTATAGCAATTTACTATTATCACTGTCTACCGGCATACTTAACTGGTTTACCGGTATTAAGCATTAAGTTGGTTAATTAGTTTTTGGTTTGAATTTATTAGACAACTGATTCACCCCCCCCTCTTAGTTGTCTTCGGGACCTAACAATTACTATTAAAGCGAAGTGATCAACGGGTAACCCTAATCCCTTGATAAGAAGAACCCTAACCGATGGAGCTTAAAGAATTAGTTGTGATGATCTATGATCGAATGATGATTGGAGATGAACATGCCATGTATGCATGATGCACATGATGAGTTTTGAAGTGGATTTGGTGCATAGACATAACCATTTATCTTGGGAAGATTAGTTTCTAAGTATGGAGTGACAAACGCGTGATGAGCTACAAGATTCAATGTGCGGTGATCCAAGAGTGATCTAGGAGCGGTTGAAGATGACTTGAACTATGTGTAGTTGATTGCTATGCAATCTAACGGTCAAGATTGAATCGATATGTTTGTAATCTCTATGAGATCTTAGGTTTTGTGTTGTGTTACCGACCTATTGTATTTACTTATAAGGTTGATGATTTGTTTCAATATTGTGTTGGAAAATTTGGTTAAGTGTGAGTTGTTGTTGTTGAACCAGAAGGTATATTTGCAGAATGTTGTTAAGGCACATAGGATCAGAAAATGATATGATTAAGAAAAGCAGTGCTATTACTAGATCAACTAAGTACCTGTTGTTCTCTAACCATTACAACAGTTAAATCCGCTAACCAGGTAAGATTTAACAGGCTTCTTGTTCAAATCCTCTAACTAGGTGATCCATTAGCTTAGATTTGAAATCCTCCACCGAGGTTACCTCTAATAGGGTATTACCTTTAACAGGGTATTGTAGTCAATCCCTTAACCGGGTGGTACTTAATCCGACTTGTTCTTAACAAGAATTTTTTGTAAAGCTTCTAACAAGGCTTGGCTCCTAACCGGGCAAACTTTAGAAGAGTTCAGAATACTTGTGGGTATTCATCCCCATCATGGTTTTTCCATTTGGGTTTCCATGTGAAAAATTATTGTGTCAAGTGGTGAATGATTTTGTGAGTGTGTTTTTGATATGATTGATATGAATGACTGATAAATCCACTTAGACACGTTTGAATGACCGAAAGTGATGAAATGAGCTATTACTGATGTTAGTTAAATGGTTTAATTTTTTTTTTTAAAGGTATTTGAGTTTCAGATCTGTTACATTGTATCATTGATATTTTGGTCAACCGGTAAAGTTTGACAGTGCAGTTGCAGTTTTGATACAGATACTAAATCGGTTAGTTTAGTAAGTTGTTTTCTGAGTTTAAATTAAGTTTGGTGAAAGTTGAGTATATTTTCTACCTACTGATTCACCCCTACCCTCAGTAGTTGACCGGATAATTATAGTTTCATCATATTATCAACATGAACATAAGCCTCATAGCCAAATACCCTTAAATGTGAAACAATTTTTTTCTTACCTATCCACACTTCATAAGGTGTTGTATCAAGAGCCTTACAAGGTGATCTATTTAACAAGTAACAAGCAATACTTATAGCTTCTACCTAAAAGCATTTTTATCAAGTTGTGAACCACTTAACACAATTCTAGCTCTTTCCATTATTGCTTGATTTAACCTTTCTACCACTCAATTTTTTTGTTGAGTATACAGAGTAGCTTTTTGTCTTACAATTTTTTCATGCTTACAAAATTCATCAAATTCCTTATAATAGTATTCTCATCCATTATCAATTCTCATAACCTTGATTTTAGGATCTACTTGATTTTCAACTAAGGCCATAAAATCTTTAAACTTCGTGAAAACACAAGATTTATGCCTTCTAAAATATAACCAAGTATGTATAGAAACACCATCAATGAAGGACACAAAAATATAGATCTTCAAATTGATTCAATATCCACTAGATCAAATACATCTAAAAGAATGATTTCTAAATTTATTTTTAGATTTATTAGTGCCTGAAGGAAATGATTTTATGTTTTGTTTTCCAAATGCACAATGTTCACAAAATTCAAAACTCTCATCAGAATACGAAAACCGTCTAACAATTTTTTTATTGAAAATGATTTTAAACCATTTTCACTATTGTGGCCCGATCTACGATACCACAACATACAAGTATTTTTAGATTTATGTTACATTAGAATATTTAACAATAGTAGTGGCTTCAAGATTAAATAGAGTCCCCTTCCCTATCCCCCTTGCTACCACCAATTTTCCTCTTACTAATCTACAACCATGCTTGTCAAATGTTACATGTAGTCCATTATGATTCAACATAGAAACTAAACTTAAATTTATTTCCAATCTTGGAACATGCAAAATACCTAAAAGAGATTCCATTCCTCCATCACTAAAACATAACTGAATTTTACCCCTTCCAATAATAGGATATGAAAAATTATCACTGAGGTAGATTTCTCGTCCACCATACATCTCATGTATGGAAAACCACTCCTTATGAGGATTCATATGGTACATGCATCTTGAATCAATTAACCAATGTTCTTTAGTCATATAATGAAGAGAATAAATCAAAGCATCATCACTTGAGTTTGAAGATTAATCTATAGAGGAATCAAATTATTTCTTTGGATTCTTACATTCCTTCTTAACATGTCCTCTATTTTCGCCATTCCAACACTTCACTTTGTTCTTTTTACTAGGAGCTTTAGATATACCCTTAGACTTGTCTTTAGGCCCATTCTTATCTCCTTTAGACCCTCATTCTTGGGCCCTTCCCCTGACATTGAGAGCATCACCCAAAATATCCATAGTATTTGTCCTCATTTCTTTTACCAACAAACATCCAACAAGTTCATCCATTTTTGGATCTTTGAGGTTAGCAGTGACAACAAGAATGAAATTTTCCTATGAGTCAATTAAAGAATAAAAAAGCATAACACATTTATCCTCTTCTTCAAATGAAATATCAATAGAGTCCCATTGACTCAAAATTGAATTAAAAGAATTCAAATGCTTAACAATTGTATCACCTTCATTCATCTTAAGAGAACAATTTTTGTTTCAAGAAAAGTTTATTTACTAGACTTTTGGCTTGGTGGATCCCACTGATTCGGTTCCACAAAGTATATGTAGTCTTTTCTTTTCACACGTTTAAAAGAATAGATATAGAAAGACATAGCTTGATAGTACCATATGCCTTTTATCCTCCTCCCATTCTCCATAAGAAATTTTATCCAGTTTCTCTTTATTTGTTATAGCTATCCATTGATCTCGTTCTTCAAGGAGATCTTCTATTTTACATTTCTATAGCTCATAACCCACTTCATTAAAATTATTTATGTCCAAATGAGATCAAGTTGCATCCATGAGATCAACACAAATTTGTGAAAAGCAACACAAATTTGTAAAAAATAAATCAATTAAAACTCCCACAAAAGCTAAAAAAACCCGCCTCTACCATCCAAGGAATAGAATTGGCTAGGCTTTGATACTGAATGTCAGAAAAGAAGAGGTGAACAAAAATATGTGTAGCTTCAAATTAACTGTAAATTAGACTTAGAAAATGTTTATCATTTGAAATAAATCAACTATAACATCAAAATATAACACCACATAAATTTAACACAGCACGAGAATTACGCGGGGAAACCCTTTTGGGAAAAAATTCCACCAACAAGATATAAAAGACTTGTATCATAAACAACATGAAATTACAATACAACTCTCAAACTCCAATCTTGTCTTTAATCTGACAACATAAACCCTACAAAATAAAACTTGAACAAACTCATACCTGTCTCCAACTCTATCATTCAAGATATAGACGTGTGGGAGCTCAAAGTATTGTTATAAAACATTCCATAGGTCAAAACAAGGTTCCAAAATATCATGGTAAAAATTATATAAATTTTATCTTTTATCACTAAAATAAGGCCTTCAAAGTCTAGATGCTAAGCATTCTTATTCAATATTGCTTGTAAAACCGAGGAAGGAGCAACTGAATCAATAAGACCAACTAAATGGTTGGCATACACCATGAGCTATGCAACTTGTTCTTTCAACTCTCCTTTTGACTTCTCATCTTTTTGTATATTTTTTAAAACTACAAAAAATGGCTTGTTGTAGAGATTTTTTCTCTTTATCCATGGCTTGTAATACCAAACCCATTTCCCCAATTTGGTAATCTCTAGGTTGCATATCAACCCCCAAGTTTGTCAACTATAGGATTACAATTTGTGAAACCTTATGTGCACATTGATTATATTGATTTATTATTACAATTGATAGACTTTTTTCTTTTTTCCTTTTGCTATAATGAGTCTTGAAAGCTTCAGTCAAAATTATGAAATCCTCTTCCTTAGTATAGACGTGAATCCTTTTCCTTTTACATATTATATGGTTTGTAAGGACCTCTAAAAATAAATATTTTCATAACTCACAAATTACACAAAATAATATAAACTAAGACATGTGTTTAATAACTATAGACCAAAGACATATTACATTAATTATAAGAATACAATAAATCATTTACAAAGTAGTACATAAGGAATCATGATCCTTTGTACAATAGAGCATAAGGTCGATTTGGATACATAAGAACATAACATATCTTAAAAACCACCTTGATAGGAATTCCTAGAATATGATACCTACTGTAGATTAGAACATTGTCAGAGCATGTTTCCACCCTACCATGAAGTAGTTACACTTCCCTGGAATCTTTCATGATATGAAGGATTCCTGACCCAACACAAGGAAGACTAGCAAGGTAATAGTGGAAAGAATAATGAATTTGTGACATTCTAATGCAACATCTTACTTATCTATCA